>NC_137222.1:22326296-22376296 GCF_949987685.1 Ammodytes marinus | reverse complement strand
GTATACGGTATCACAATAGGGTAATACCTATTTCCAGTTCCACTGGAGCCTACTTACCACTCACTTGCATTTTACATTGAACTAATCACCATGAAGTTACTTTAGCCAAATACTCATTTTGCGGTGCTTGAACACATCACAATGTTACTCAACCTACGTTCCAAACGAATGAAACAAACAGATCACTGCATGTCATTTACTTTTAAAGTATTTTAAGCTGCATTCCTGTTAGGGACTATACACAAATATGTCACCTGTCACGTAGCATCACATGCTGTAATGACACAGTGTGCCTAGTGTAATAACAGTTGATGTATGGTGTGTGTGTGTGTGTGTGTGTGTGTGTGTGTGTGTGTGTGTGTGTGTGTGTGTGTGTGTGTGTGTGTGTGTGTGTGTGTGTGTGTGTGTGCAGACCCCAGATCCAGAGTGCCTGTTTACCTTCCACTCCGGGCCCATCCAGTGTATGGATGCGTCCAGGAAAGCCCACCTGATGGCCACCACTACTCTAGACCGTGAGTCAAACACATTGACACACCTACACATTTACACACATTTACACACGTCTATACACTCACTGTCTGTGTTTGCAAGCACACACTGTAATAAGTCCCTTCTATGTTTGTGTGCCTGCTCTCCAGGTTCAGTCAAAGTCTTTGACTTCCTGTCAAAAACAGAACTGACCACCAGTCGCTTCAATCAGGGCGGAACTGCTCTCAGCTGGGCTCCACCTCTGGTAAGTGTGTCTCTGTTAAAGGTGGTGTCAGTGATCCTGGACAATGTTTGTTGTCAAAATCACTTTTTCTCAAAAACAGCTCATATTTCCCCACGATCCGTGCTGTCTGGACTGTGTATGCGCTGAAAGAAAATATGGCCATTATACACTGCCTAGGCTCTGTAAACTGGTTTGTAAACAAAGGGGCCCACCGTAACTACCAACATGCCTGTTTAATGAGCCTAAGTTGTGTATCAACACTGAATTTCTTTTGCTGCACACACACAGTATGGACAGGTAGCTTATCATGAAGAGATATTCACACATTTTACAAAAAGTGATTTTGCATTCTCCAGAATTGCTGATCCCACCATTCAAATGTCTCATGCTACCAAATAGGATGTGTACTGATAGCTGCCTCTGGTGTCTTTAGGTCAACCAGATTGGAGGGTTGCTGGTGACGGGCTTTGAGGACGGGGTGGTGCGGTTACTGGAGCTGTTCGACCCTCAGAAGCTGCTCAAGGACACCGGGCGCGCCCCTAAGGGAGACGCTAAGCTGCGCCTCAAACAAGCCTTCAAACCCCACAATGCACCTGTCACTGCTGTCGCCTACGAGAGAAATGGAGAGATCTTAGCCACGGGGGTAAGAGGTTTTTTTCCAAATCCATTTTTCCAGGTCATCAAAACATCTGATTTTGAATAACTGTTTTAAAATACGCAAAACGGTTTAAAAGACCACTAAACTGAGACCTATAAGAATGTGCTGCCTGTGGGCTTGAAAGACAATGCTGCTTGCCTTTGTGTTGTACTTTATTTCTCTCCCTTTTTTCTTTCTTTGTTATGGCTTGTCATGTACTTGTCACTACTGTTTTAATGAAGAGCAATTTGCAGGGATGTGGATTATGAAGATGTGTTGAGAGAAAATTTCCATAGACACCTGATTAATCCATAGTGTTCTCTCACCATTCTAACCTCTCGCTGCCTCCCTCCTGCTCAGAGCTCAGACTGCACAGTGTTCTTCTTCACCGTCGGGGAGAAATACAAACCCATCGGCTTTGTGCACGTCCCCGGCCCGGTGCAGGCTCTAGAGTGGTCTCCTCATTCCCATGTGAGTCACTCTATCACCCACCAGCTCCTCACATGTGTCTGTGTGGAACATTACTGACTAAATAACTTTATATTCATGATTTGAGCCAGAGTGACAACAGGCTGCTGATCCTGTGTCTGAGCGGCCATGTGGTGGAGGTGCAGAGTCCTGATCCAGAGGAGCAGAAGCCCACCAAAACCTTCCAGCTGCCTGAACTGCCCAGCAAGTCTTTCAGGTTTAGGAGCATCAAATCTCGAATCAAGGTCGGTCTGGTTTTAATCGTATATGTCCCTTTTACATATTACTGTATGATTTGATAGTAATCTACATCATAATTACTTCTGTATTCTCTCACATATTTGTCTTTCCTTCATTTACTGCTGTCTTAAAGTTTATTGTGGACATTGTTTGAGGCAAATTTTAGTGGGAATCACTTAGCCTGGCGAGAGCAACCCGATCCCACGCGAGCTTTACATTTGATCAATCTGGCATTTCTCCAATTTCCGTGGGGAGGAGCCTGTCAAAAAATGCCCGGGCCAAAATGGGCCTGTGATCTGACCCACGTTCGTCCCTTATGGTGGGAGACAGCTTCTGATTGGTTCGTGTATTTGTCAACCTAGCTTCTTGAGATCAGCCGTATCTCACAAGCTTATCGATCCATGTTGACGTCAACGACTACAAGAACCAATCAGGGTCTGAATGAAAGTGGGGAGGGCCCTGTCTGACCGGAGGCTTGATTGACGACTACATGAACCAATCAGGGGCTTCCTTGTGTTTTTTCTTTCGTGGGTTCCAGAGAGAGGAGGAAATCGCAAGACGTGCAGCGGCAAAGGAGAAGAAGCAGAAAGAGAGAGAAGCCAGGCTGAAGGAAGCCAAGAAGACGGGCATAGAACTAGAGGAAGAGGAAGAGGAGGAGGAGGAAGAGGAGCTGCCTTCTATCTATATCCCCGACCCAACCAGTCCTCTCTACTGTGGCTTCTACTCACAGCCTGGACAGTTCTGGCTTTCCATGGTACACACACACACACACACACACACACACACACACACACACACACACACACACACACACACACACACACACACACACACACACACACACACACACACACACACACACACACACACACACACACACACACACACACACACATAGTTTTACATCAGTGTTGGTCCACTGGATTAAAGCAGCCTTCTGTTGGGTTGTTTTCAGAAACGGGGTAAATCAAAACCTTGTATTAAAACACAGGTTTTGTTCCGAAACTGGACATTTTTAAACAGAAATGATCCCCCATGGTATAATAAAGAATGGTCATGATTACCCTCTTTGGGACTTCAATCTAAGACCTAATCCAATTTAAATTGGGTTAGGTCTATAAGCCAATTATAAAAATACTTTATCACAGAAACAGTACAACAAGACCAATGATTTTCCTTTTAGGATTAAATGAACTCCTCTGGTCTCTCTCCCATGCAGGGAGGCTATGACGCAGGTTTCTTGTACCACTGTAAGTTCTCTGAGAAGCAGGACCAGGACCCGGCCAAGATGCAGGACGAGCCCTTTGACTACGTGCCTATCCACAATGCAGACAACGACCCCATTCAATCCATCACCTTCAGGTATATCTCTATTCTTTATACCAGCACTGGCTGAATGGAATGTTAAATAGGGCTTAGCCAACAGCTCACTCTCACCAATGTTTGCGTCTTTTTAGCTACAGTCTCTTTATCGACCCAGGTTTCAGGCAGACATTTTTGAGCTCATACGTTCAGGTATGTCCACTGTGCACTACCTTCTCGGCACCAAACCGATAGTAAGGTTTAAAAAAAGAAATAGACACAATTATCAGCTACACAATGAAGAAAGTGGAACATCTAGCAGCTAAAGGACGGATATTTTCCTCACGAGTTGGTTATGACCAAACTAGAGCTAAAGAGGGAGTGAATGTGAGTAGTTAGTTAAAGGCACACTAAGCAATCTCCAGAGAATGCCTAGTGGCAATAGTTGATGCTCAGACTGAGTGGCCGTGCCATGCCGTTCCCCTAAAGGTCAACCCACAACGTTCTGGCCGCGTTTAGAATAAACAGAAAGAGCCAGGCTTATTAGATCACCATCAGACACCCAACTTTATTTCACACACAATGGACAGCTGGTTGTCTGATGCAGCTTTAAATCAGCTCTAAATGCATCTTTGAATCTTTCAGTAAGGGAGATGTAACACTAATATAACCCTGATAATGCCCCCTGTCTGGTGTATTGTTGTTGTCTTGTAGCTCCAGCAGACAGCAGCTACTGTGTGGCATGCACTCAGGTGGTATCAGGGTTTACCCTCTACAGCCTCAGGACCACAGCCTCAGCTCCATGCAGGCCTACTGGGCCCTCAGTGTCCATGACAACCAGTACGGACACCTCAGACACATCCGCTGTAGCCACGACGACCTGTTTGTGCTGACGGCAGCCGAGGACGGAAACATCTTCTCCTTCAGCATGCTGCCTCAAGAGCAGCTGGAGAAATGTCTGCAGAGGAAGAAGGCCAGGGTCCCTTCCCCCAGGGTCTGGACACCTTCTACACACATTTTCTTGCTTTTAATTCTCTGTTGTGTCTTTTTGGCCACAAGGCAAGTTTATTTATATAGCACAATTCAGACACAATTCAGGCCACTCAAAGTGCTTCACAGGGTCACAAAATACATCCAGATTAAAAGTGAATTTAAAAAAAATATATATAAAAGATAAATAATATAAATAAAACATTTAAGTGGAAGCAACGATCAAGCAATGAGGTTCGATGCACGACAAAGGCAATTTGTCAGTTGGTCCATCACTTTGTTACAGACTAAATGATCTGAATCAATGACACAGTAATATCATCTTGCTCTCATGTTATTCTACCAGGTGGGTCTAGAGTATGAGGCCTTGGCCCAGGACATTGAAGACCCAGCAGCCTACAGGTCAGTCTGAATCATCTGTTTGCATTTGGTCCAAAGAATTTGTATAGTAGAGACATGTTTTGTCTGTATTTTTTTCCTTTATCTTTTTTATTGGAATTTAAGCTATACGTGCGTAACTTCTGTTGCCCCCTATGAGAAATTCTGAGTAATTACATCTACGGTGCATGAGGTAAGCCTTCTGTCATCATGCTGTAGAATCAACACATTTCTTGGGGCGCTTCCTGGGATTTTTCTCAGCTTCTGCACCAGTGTCGTGGGGCAACAGTAGTTCGTAAGCGCTGCCATACTGAGAAACACAAAGAGAGGTTTGGGGAGTTGATAGGCTTAAGTCAACTCGTTTGGCGATGGCTTGAATGTAACCCACATTTTTTTTCACATGGGAGAGTCACGCACTGTAGCTTTAAATAAAGTACATCTTTATCAAATTGTAACCCAAGAAACTCCTGAAAGTGTCCTCCCCGCTCTCCCTCCAGCATAGAGACGGCTAAGCAGAAGCTGGAGAAGGACCGTCTGCGTCGCGAGGCCGAGCTGATGATAGGAATGAAGAGGAAGAAGCTGGCCGAGCTACAGAAGAACTTTAAACAGCTGCTGAGCAAGAACCACGATCTGCCGGAGCACGTTCGCCTCAAACCTGTGGTACACACACTCTCTTGTTATTAGCCACTTTAGCTGCTATATCAGCTTTAAGTATAAAATAAAACCACATTTACTCCAGTGAAGGTAGACCTCAGTAATGAAAAAAACCTCAGTAATAGACTTCTGAACGTTGTATCCCGATCAAAATGTTTCCTGGCTAAACCTTTAAAGTTGAGGGTAAAGACCTGCTTTGTGTTTAAATAAATAAATACAATTGTATTACCTTTTGTAAGAGCCATTTATATCTACATAGTAGTTTCTATGATGCAGATGCACTGCCATGTAGATATACAGTAGCACAGAAGAGAAAAACTAAACGGCCTTACGCATTTTTATATATAGTGGACGTCCTGGGGGAAATGCACCTGTTAGAAGACGAAGAAGAGGACGTTCTATAGAATAAATTACTAAATATATCTTCGCCTCATCACTTGATATTGTGGAAAGTCTTGAGGCAGTGGTGGATGATGCCATGATATTTAGTAACTAGCTTCATAACCTTGAAGGCCACCGTAGCTTCTGTAACTTCTACGGAAGGGAGGGGTTAGCAAGAGAGTGTTGCAATCTAGAACTTTCAGCACTAGATGCCACCAAAATACACCGATATTACACACTGTACCTTTAAAGTGTGGCTAAGTCTTAAATTAATCCATTTACGGCAATACAATGCCCTCAACTGTGTATGTGTGTGTGTGTGTGTGTGTGTGTGTGTGTGTGTGTGTGTGTTTGTGTGTTTGTGTGTGTGTAGGAGCTACAGCTGGACCGGCGTTTCAATGAGCAGGCAGAGAGGCTGAAGGCTCAGCGGGTGAGGGAGGTCAGGAAGCAGATGTCCTGGGAGGAGGAACGCTGCAGCATCGCACTCAGCAAACTACAGCACTGGTACCCACTACACACACACACACACACACGCGCGCACACACACACACACACACACACACACACACACACACACACACACACACACACCGATAGACATGTAACTAGGGTTGGATGGTATCCAATTTTTGATCCTTTTAAACCTTCCCCAAATCATACACTGGTACACAGTATTAGCGTTGGGTAATGCTTATTTCTACTTATCGTAGCCTCTTTGTGTTAGTTTCTGGTTTTCATCAGTTTTTTCTAATCATTAGTTATTTACAAATAACAAAAAAGACTTGCTGAATATTTGCTTTCCTGCCTGAGGTTTTGGTTTCATTCGGATTTTGCCCCTGCAGCTAGAACATTTAGGAGGCAACCAGGCTCCAAGGTGAAATCCTCCCCTCTCTGGTCTTTGCTTTCAGGTTCAGGGACTCCCTGGAGTCTGTGGTGGTTACTGTGGTGGCCATCTGCAGTGAGCACAGAGTGTGTACCTACCGCCTGCCTGCCCTCAGCCAGGCTTCAGCCCAGCACAGACACCAGAGCAGAGCAGGCTGGTCCCACGCAGACGGAGACACCGCACCAGAACGCAGGAAATCAAGAGTGGAAGCGAAAGACAACAGCATGTTAGAAG
Organism: Ammodytes marinus; assembly: GCF_949987685.1. Taxonomy (NCBI): domain Eukaryota; kingdom Metazoa; phylum Chordata; class Actinopteri; order Uranoscopiformes; family Ammodytidae; genus Ammodytes; species Ammodytes marinus. The sequence continues at coordinate 22,369,417 of NC_137222.1, read as the reverse complement.
GTAGGACAGAGTTGTAATACAGTAACTCTTTCACCTGGAAAGACTTGCTCTACCTACATCCCCTGTGTGTGTGTGTGTGTGTGTGTGTGTGTGTGTGTGTGTGTGTGTGTGTGTGTGTGTGTATGTGTGTGCTCGTGTGTGTTCTCCAGAGGAGGATGTGCTGCGCCCCATTGCCCCTCGTCCAGGGGGGGTGAAGCTGGGCGATCGGCAGGTGGAGAGGCTCCGGAAGGCAGCGGAGAAAGCTGATCAGGCTCGGGCCAAGATAGAGAAGAGGAAGAAGGAATGGGAACAGCTGTGAGTGTCCATTACCCTTTTTCTTCTAAATCCTTAAACGCTCTACCATTAACTACCATGATGAAGGTGCTGAACCATGATGGTGTCATGTAGTTACGCAGAGAAGCCAAACGAGGACTGTGAGGATCCCCAGGACGTGCAGGCCATCAGTCAGGCCAAAGAGACCATCGGAGACTTGAAGCTGAAGTCGGCCAAAGACTTCACCGTGCCCAAACACCTGAGGATGAACGCGGAGAGCAAGAGGGACGCGCTGATAGGCCTGGAGGAAAATGTACACGCAAACACACGTTAACCTGTTGTTTCTCACGTCTAACTCCCAGCACAGTTTTTTGTTTTGGACACTTGGTTTAGACAAAAGATGTCATTTGATGACGCCACCTTTGGCTTAAAGAAGTTGTGATGGTTCTTTTTTTATTGCAACTTTCTGACATTTTATAGACCAATCAAATGCGTGATTAATTGTGACAGAAACCAAGCTGTTACATCTTATGTAGAATAATCCTTTACTAACAGCCAATTGATGCAAAATACAGGATACATATAGAGTAGTTTTATGTGACAGTATACCTGTCTTGTCATCTTAGAAAACCCTTTGAGAGGAAAAACACAGAATAACCATTGATTGATTAATTAGTTGTTTGATTGTCAGAAATGGGATTTATTTTGATACATTTTGAATATAAATGAGGTTTTTTAGTCATTTATTAAGAAAAATGGCCAAACCTTCTCCTCTAATGTGATGATTTGCTTCCAACTGAATATTTGGTTGAAATAAAAGGAGATAATATTAAACAGGAAGAGAACTTTGGAAGGAACTTGATAGATGCTGAATACTCTTAGATGTGTTAAAGGTAAGCAATTTAGGGTTAAAGTTATGGACATAAATGAAGATTGATTTGTTGATCAATGATATAACACACAGACATCATGTGTGATCAGATCCGTGCGAAGCAGACTCAGATGAATGGACGTATCATGGCGTTGAGGGACTCTAAGCTCCGTCTGGTGTCTCAGCTTCACGCTCAGGCCGAGCAGGTCAAGAAGGTCCAGTGTCGTCTAGCTGGCCATCTCCACCGCCCTCTGCCTGCCCTGCCCTCCATACTGCCTGAGGAAACACCTGAGAAGAGGCTGCAGTACAGCCGCAAAACACTGGAGAGATACCGGGCTCTGAGAAAACAGAGGTACAGCATATAGTTGTATCGAGTCTAGATCAAAGTTTAGACTTCTTCACACGTAAAAGTTCTAACCAAAGCTGTTGTTCAGTTCTGCAAGCGCACTCAGGAACTTTCCATTGCATACTTATGTCATGTAGTCCTCAGCTACATGGGATGGGTCTCCCTCCCTGTACTGGGGCCGGTTTCCCGATAACGTCATCTCTTAGCGAGCTACGAAGACTCCTACGTTATGACTTACCAAAGTTGTTTACCTCTGTAGTCGTGGTTCCCGAACGGTCTCTTAGGAGAAACACTCCATACGTCGTACGTACACTGCTGAAATCGATTGCTCAGAGTTCGATTTTCCATTTCCTGCTTATTTCATGCGAAGCTGCATGCCAAGTCTTTGGGAATAAAATATTACTAGAAATCCTTCTAAGCCGAAACATTTATTTAACACCTCTTGCTTTATAATCTAAGTATCTTTAAGAACAATAATCACGTTTCGTGGTGGGTCAGTAAGGAAACTGAAAGTAGAATATCGCCAATGGCCTATATCAATAAAAACAGACGGCCCAAACAGCGTCCAAATGAGCTAAAATCCTAAATACAATAAACAGTAACATGGCACACTTATTTTAAGGTAAGCTTTAATTGATTATTCATTAATTTTTTCACACGTTTACATGTTTTGAGGCGGAGAATCCGACGCACACTGCGGAGCTGTCAGCTGAGCCGGCTCAGCTGACAGCTCCGCAGTGTGTGGAACACAGTGCGATGGTTCTACTGTTAACCTTGGTCGAACGTATTACCATAGCCTATAGGCCTACTGATTTAAAAAAGGTAGCCTAGGCTATAGAAAAATATAGAAACAGCGGAGGAGATTAAGATTGTTTCCAGCAATTATTTTCTTCATGAATGACTTGTGGCAGTTCCATGCGCAACAGGGATGTCACTCGTGTCCGTTTTACGCATGGTGCTTACGGAAGGAAATGTGGGGGTCTGTAGTAGCCAAGCCTATCTCTGGCGATGCCACAGCGATCGCAGGGACATCACTTGTCATTAAACTTATACATCTGACTGTATTTCATATCAAAGGGACACAGCGATGACTGTATTAAATATCAAACTGATAAAAACGATCCGACTGTAGGCTGTAGTGTATCACGTATAAAGTAGCCTATTTTTATATTGACGGACATCGCATCCAATCAGTTAATGCTGATTGTCAAGTCAGTTAGATGACTATGTAGGCTACTTATAGTTTGAACACTTTGTGAATCAGAGTGAATGGTATTCTGCTAAAATATATAGCTTACTTTAAATGTGAAATGTACGCTATATACAGTTATCGTTTTTAACAGTTTGTTATTTAATACAGTCATCGCTGTGTCCGTTTGATATGAAATACAGTCAGATGTATTAGTTAAACGACACAAATGAGAGCTGAAACATCCCTACGGTAGAGCTAAGAAGGCTCTGCGGGCGCTCCAGACCAACCTTACCAACGTAGGACGTACGAAAGAGATTCGTAGCAAAGAACGTTTCGGGAAACAGGCGAAATGTTAAGTAGGAACTCTACGTAGGGGTTACGAATGACGTAGCGTTAAGAAGGCTCTACGAAGGCTTTGGGAAACCGGCCCCTGGACAATGAGTGGTTTGTAGATGGGCGTGTGTCTGAGATTGCAGTGTCCATTTGGTCTGTAGCCTTCACCAGTTTGAATGAATGAACGTTGAAAAAAATCATTTCCTACGACACTTTATTAAAGGAAGCCGCCCAGACAATGCACACCTCCCGCGTTGACTACCATTGCATAAAACATTTAAAAAAAGTTTTTATTTAAACACAGGTTTTCAGATGGAGGTGGAGACAAGAGAGAGGATTGTTTTTCCCAATACCTTTGGAGTCTCTAGTCATATAAATGTTGAAACACCTGAAAAAGTGAGTTTTGGATCATAGTTGACCTTTAAAGGAATACAGCTTCTTTCATGATCAAGCAGGTCTGAGAGCATGCAGGAGGGAGCCACAGGTTTACTGGAGCAGCTGGAGATAGAGATGGCAGGAGTGGAGGAGAGAGGAGATGAAGGCACACACATAGAAGGAGACACCACAGAAGAAGACAGAGACACAGGGGAGGAGACAGGCCAATGGGAGGAGGAGCTGTGGATGGAGGAAGAGATCAAACTGCTACACCAACAGGACTCTCTGCTGGAACAGGTCTGTTATATGATCATGTAAGGCCACACACGGCAGGTCAATAGGGAAACATTTTTAACAGTTTAATTGTATTATTATTTTTAGGGGATAATATGCACATTTGGCCATATCTAATTAATTATGTGTACTTTTGCATCTCTTTAAAAAAACAAAAATCGAGATGTTGTATGAAGCCAGAGACTGAGTTAACATTTTTACAAGATGTAAGTGTCCTGAGTTTCAACCTGACAGATGGATACAGCCTTCTTTCATTTGATCAATGAATAAAATGCATTTGTTGGCATGTTTTTAAGAACAAAATATAACATAAATCAGAAAAACATAACATATAAACAAATCCTTCTGTAGTAACCTGCATAATAGTGTTAAGAATGATTATGGAAGGTTTAGTTGATGTCAGTGGTTTAGAAGTTAAGATTTTTGAATCAGTGTTTTGAAAAAAAAACGACTAATGTTGAAATAATGAAATATACAGACGCAACCAGACAAGGTTTGGTAAAAAATAAACACCTAAATCTATGAAATAAGACATGTTATGGAAGCAAAACTGCCAAAAATCTCATAATTTAGCAGTTCTTGAGAAAACAATGTTCTAGTCTACAGTGTCTAACCATACAGTAAATGATGAATCTTTGATCAAACAAAAGGCCAGTATATTTAATTACATGTGTTATCAAAGACAACACATCTCAAGCCAACTAGGTTCACTATCACTGTGATATAATGTGTGGATACTATGCTTGGCCCCTCAGATGGAGACGTCAGTGTGTCAGTTTGATGCGGAGCTGCTACTGTTGCGTCATGAGAAGCTGTGTGTGGACTGGCAGCTGAAGCTAGCAGACCTGCGTCAGCTCACTCTCTACCAGGAGCTGCTGCTGCTCAAAGAGTTTGAGAGGAGAGAGGAAAGTCTGCACGGCAAGCTCAACGCACGCATCAAGGAGGAGAACAGCATCACGGTGGGACAGATTTTCACTCAATGATGGCAAAGCAGAGAACATACATTTTAGGTAGATCGATAGAACATTGTCCTAAAAGGCTTAGGCTGTGGCCGAGGCTTATTATGTCTAACCTTTGACATATATTTTAACTTTCAGAACAAAAAACGGTTTCAAAAGCTTTTGACAAAACATTAAGTATTTAAACAAAACATTCATTTGGTGCAGAATGGAAATCGACGCTGAATTTCGATGAGACTGACTATATATACCCCCTAGTCATATTTTTATTTTATTTTTTTTAAAGATATTTTTTGGCATTTTTATGCTTTATTGTCAGTGTAGAGACAGAGGTGATATGGGGCAGAGAGGGGAATGACATGCAGAGAACGACCGCGGGCTGGAATCGAACCCGGGTCCGCTGCTGGCCGAGGCCCATGGGGGGTCGCCCTACCAACTGAGCTAAGGGCGCCCCCAGGTTGTCATATTTTAGGCTAATATTAAAAATATACTGTATATATGTAAAAAAAATGCAGGTCAAGAATACATTTAGCTGATAGTGCTACTTTACTTTACTTTAAGTTGGACTTATACTGAACGCCTCCTGTGTAGACTCAGATGGGCACTGAAGCTGGCGCCGGTGACAAGCCAGTAACACAGTGTGTGTTAACGCAGGTCATCTCCCTGGTGTTTCTTCTTCTCCCTGACAGAGTAAGCTGGAGGAGACTAAGGAGCAGCTAGAGGTGAAGCGGGAAGACATAGCCAGGCTGCAGGACAGAGAGAAGGCGCTCATAGCAACCTTCCAGGCCTCACTGGGAGAGGAGAACAAGTATGAAGAGTTCCTCACCAAGGTCTTCAAGAAGAAGATCAAACGGGTCAAGAAGAAGGAGCAGGAGGGAGCTGAAGGTGACGGTTCTGTGTGTGTGTGTGTGTGTGTGTGTGTGTGTGTGTGTGTGTGTGTGTGTGTGTTTGTATGTGTGTGTATCAATTTGTCCACGTGTCCTTCATGATCCCTGTGTGTGTGTGTGTTGCAGAGGACGAGGAGGACAGTGATGAAGACTCTGATGAAGACGATGACTGGGATGATGATGATGATGATTATGACAGTGGCACAGAGGAGGGAGGAGCTGCTTTGGACTGCAGTGTGTGCCCTCCAGGTCAGACATATTGACGGCAAAGTGTAAAGTGTTTATTGTAACCAGTGCTGGTAGTCAGGTTCAACAAGGTGACGACACACACCATTGACTTCATTGGTCGCGGCGTCAGTTGAATATATCAAACGTGTGTTAAAAAGAATCTATGGAACAACAGAAGCAACAAATGGTTTACTGAGAACATCAGATTTAAACCAAACATATCACATCCAACATTATTGGAGCTGCTGGCAGTCAAGGCCAGACTGGAACAGACCCAAACCAATTTGGTCCGATCAGCCCAAATTTATATTCATCAAGATGCACTTTACTTCTATGTATACAGATTAAGATGGACAGGCTATTGACAGGGAACGACAATAAAATGGTGATGTTCAAAAGGGAGAGATTAGTCAAATACAAAACATGAAAACGCTTGCCAGGCTTTTAAGTCACCGAAACTGTACACATAAAATGGAGTTTTGCTCAATCTGGCCACGTTCACCTCACATATACTTACCGTGGTGTTTTCAATAATAAGCTTCACTGTGCATCAAGTTCAGTAGGTTTACATTTGAGCTTGTGTGTGTGTGTGTGTCAGGCTGTGAGCCGGAGTTGTTTGAGAAGACAGAGCAGCTTCGTGAGCGTCGGATGGACCTGGAGGAACTGCTGTTTGAGGAGAAGAAGAGCGCTGAGGCTATGAAGAAAGAGTGTGACACCCTCGTCAAGAAGGTCATACTCTGCCTTTCATCCTACTGTCTCATCTGACTTGATTCTGTTACCATTCACTCTTTTTGTCACATCCTGTGTGTGTGTGTGTGTGTGTGTGTGTGTGTGTGTGTGTGTGTGTGTGTGTGTGTGTGTGTGTGTGTGTGTGTGTGTGTTTTTTGCTTGGCTCTGCAGGAGAAAGCAGTAAAGAGCAGTCGAAAGGCAGCGGAGGACGACTTAGAGTTAGTCCAGGGGGAGAAACAACAGAAAATGAACGAGGTGGATGTGGTGGTTCCTCTCAGACTCAACCAGGTAAACAGTCCATAAACTTTTAGAGGCACACTGATGATGACAAAACAACTGAGTGAGGACCGAACAAATTCAAGATCCAAATCTGCTGATGTTCAGCAGACATGGCAACCCTGGCCTGAAAACAGAGCAGAGGAATTATATTAGATATTATAGATTTTATTTTCATTGTCAACTTTACAATCATTTTCATTATTGATTCATCTGTGGATTGGATTGCAATTCATAACTAGGGACTGTACAATACTGTATATCGGTAACGCAATATCAACATTCCAGGTATACGTAACGCAAAGACTGCTTGAACTGCAATAAATAGGAGCCTATTCCATGTGCCATGTCAATATATTTGGCCAATCAGATGTAGTTTACCAGAACACTTTGTAGAGGGGGGCATGGAGATGTTTTGCTTAAACCTGCAGTGTGTAGAATTTTGGGTTTTATTTCCTAGCAGATTTTGTAGAAAGTGATTATAATATACATAAGTACATTTAATTTAGTGCATAATAGCTGAACATTTTTTTTGAATTATTATTTTTTCCTTTAGAAAGGGTCTCAGATATACGGAAGAGGATTAGGGCCACACATGAAAAAAAAAAAAAAGTTCTGACTTTATTCTCAGAATTCTGACATTAATCTCAGAATTCTGACTTTAATGTCAGAATTCTGAGAAAAAAGTCAGAATTCTGACTTTAATCTCAGAATTCTGACTTTTTTCTCAGAATTCTGAGATTAAAGTCAGAATTCTGACTTTTTTCTCAGAATTCTGACTTTTTTTTTTTTTTACTTTTTTTATATACATGAAAAAAAAAGAAAAAAAAAAGTCAGAATTCTGAGATTAAAGTCAGAATTCTGAGATTAAAGTCAGAATTCTGACTTTTTTCTGAGAATTCTGAGAATAAAGTCAGAATTCTGACTTTTTTCTCAGAATTCTGACATTAATCTCAGAATTCTGACATTAATCTCAGAATTCTGACATTAATCTCAGAATTCTGACTTTAATCTCAGAATTCTGAGAAAAAAGTCAGAATTCTGACTTTAATCTCAGAATTCTGAGAAAAAAGTCAGAATTCTGAGATTAAAGTCAGAATTCTGAGATTAAAGTCAGAATTCTGAGAATAAAGTCAGAATTCTGACTTTTTTCTCAGAATTCTGATTTTTTTTTTTTTACTTTTTTATATACATGAAAAAAAAAAAAAAAAAAAAATCAGAATTCTGAGATTAAAGTCAGAATTCTGACTTTTTTCTCAGAATTCTGAGATTAATGTCAGAATTCTGAGAATAAAGTCAGAACTTTTTTTTTTTTTTCATGTGTGGCCCTAATCCTCTTCCGTACAGATATGTCCATAAAAGGTCCTTTAAAGGTGCAGTGTGTAATATGACATCATCAAGAAAGTTCTACAAAGTTCTAGAATGCAACGCTCCCTGGGTAACCCCACCCCTTTAGAATAATAACAGAAGCTACAGTGGCTTTCAAGGACAAGAACAATTCTAAATTTTCAACAATGCACCTGATGACATTCCAACTATGACACTTTCAAGATGGCGGCACTAGGCATTGGTACAAAATATGCAGAAATATGGACATATATGAGACATTAAAAAAATAATAATTCAAAAAAGATTTTCAGCTATTATGCACTAAATGAATTGTACTTATGGATATTATAATTACTTTCTACAAAATCTGCTAGGAAATAAAACTCAACATTCTACACACTGCAGGTTTAAGTGTTAATATATAATTAAAACAAAAAAAAATTGTTGTAATGGAAATAGAATAATATGATAAAAATGTGCCCATTTTATCATCTCCTTCAATCACTCTGTATTCTTTCTCCTCCTCCCTCCCACCTGGTCCATTCCTCCATTTAGATTGAGTATGTGGTGAGCGATGCAGTGCCCGTGGACCTAACCCCGGCCCTGGTGCTGGATAGGAAGGAGCTTTACAGGCTGCAGGAGCGCATCCAGCAGCTGCAGGTGGAGAAGAGCCAGCAGAGAGACCTCTACTGCCAGGCCCGACTGCAGCACGTCAGGCTCATTCACGACCGCAAAGACATGGACGTCAAGATACAGAGTGAGAGACACACACACACACACACACACACACTGCTGGGACAGATGCAACGTACAGTTTAACGTGAACCTCTGATAAGACACAGTGTAACATTCAAAAGCCAAGTGAACACATACAAGTCAAAGAGAAGACACTAACACAGATGAAAAGAAAACGGCACGCAAGGTACTTGTACAAAAGTGCTATCATTGGTCAGCATGCTAGATAGATAGATAGATAGATAGATAGATAGATAGATAGATAGATAGATAGATAGATAGATAGATAGATAGATAGATAGATAGATAGATAGATAGATAGATAGATAGATAGATAGATATTGATGATTAAGTGTGTTTGTGTGTGTAGGGCTGGATGGGCAGTGTAACGAGCTGATGATGATGAGGTATGGGAGGCTGGTGGATGTGGAGGCCCTGCAGATGCTGTCAGGCAACAGGACGCTGGAGGAGCTCAAGCAGGATAAACTGCTGAGAGAGGTTGGATACACCAAGGAGATCAAACACTGGGATGTAAGCTGACCTGTGTGTGTGTGTGTGTGTGTGTGTGTGTGTGTGTGTGTGTGTGTGTGTGTGTGTGTGTGTGTGTGTGTGTATGTGTGTGTGTGTGTGTGTGTGTGTGTGTGTGCGTGCGTGTGTGTGTGTGTACGCGTGCGTGCATCCTTTGGCAAGTGTTAGATACTTGTTCAGTTAGTTTTTAAACTCATAATGTCATTGTTGGAAAAACTTTTGGATTTGTGTGTGTGTGTGTGTGTGTGTGTATGTGTGTGTGTGTGTGTGTGTGTGTGTGTGTGCATGTGTGCGTGTGTGTGTGATATTCAGGTAAAGGTGGAAGAGGCCCGTCAGGCCCTGATGGATGTGACCAAGTGTAACACGGAGCGTCTCCTCTGCATGGCCAGCCTCTTCGACCAGAAGAATGAACTGGATCATAAACTCAACGCTAGGCAGAAGAAAATGGTGATTTCTATTCATTTAAATCATTTCATACAGTATGTCGTATTTATCAAATTATTACGGGATCCACAATGTAAATATAAGTGTATGGTCACGGTTACTGAACACAAGTTTAAAGTCAGAGCCATTGGAAAGATGGTCCAGGGTCAAATGTCAATCCCTTGTCATTCCCTTTGGTCTGCCATCTTCTTTTTCTGTCCACACACCTGCGTGAAGTCTCAGTTGTGACTATTAACACACTGCAGGTCAATAAGGTGACGTGTTTAAGTTAAATATATCATCATGACACTTTAGCAGTTGATAACTTACATTAAAACAAAAAAATAAATGTATATTACAATGTGCAAATTTGGCAATGTATAACTAATGATGTGTACATTTGCATCTCTTTAGTAAATTCAAATCTAGTAGTTGGATAAAGCCAGGGTTAAAATCTGTATTGCATTTTTACAGCATGTGAGGGTCCCATGTTTTTACAAAATAGATTATGAATATTGCCTTTTTATTTCTTTAAATTTATCCAAAAATACCACGTACAGGTCTTAAAAAATGCTTTTTGGTTCAGTATTGATTGAAAAAATAAAATAACGTTGAGATAATGGCTGTTAAAGATGGTTGTATAGGAGAAGCAAACTGAATCATGAATATATATATCCGCTTGTGTGTATATCCAGGGCCGACAGTTCAAAGATTACAGGAGGCATGTGGACCAGGAGGCGATCAAGAGGCTGAAGGGTGTGATGAAACAACAGTCTGCCCAGGCTGAGGGCCTGAGGAGAGAGATCAGTCTGCTGTCTCGTAAAGGAGGCCTCGTGCTGCCCCCTGGACAGGCCATGATGACCGCACCTGCCCCTCTGCCGACCCCCAACAGCAGTGGCGCACAACGCTCCTTTAAATATACCTAGCCAGCAGACAGGGAGCTGCGGAAATGACACACAGTTATTGTCTAGAGAGTGTAAAAACTAACCAAAAGCACTTTCTTATTAATTGTTGTTATTCCAATGATTAAAAAAAATACTAGAGTTTGTGGACTATCGTTTGCTCATAACTGAAGCTCTTTGATGATAAGGGAGTTCCATTACTGAAAGCTTTACACTGGTCTCTAGTGTGAAACGTTTTGACATTTGTGGATGCTTAAAGTAGATAAACGTTTGTTTGCTACGGATATGATGATATTCCCAGAAAAGTCACACTGAGTTACGGATGTGTTTTGTGTTTGTGTGTTCAGATTTAACTGAGCACCTTTAGCCCAGCTGAGTTAATAGCAAAGCTTTGTACATTAGCGCTGTGCTCATGTAGCTCCAAAATGAGCTCAAAATGACTATTTAGTGTGAGCAACAGCTGGAAATGACAAAGTATTGCTTCAAATATATGATAAAAATTCATTACAAGTTATAATTACTGACATTATAGTCAAACAGAAATGTATTTGAGTAGGCATTTTCACCTCATTGTTTCAGAGGTGAAGTGAAACATCGTTGGCTCCAGGCATTGTTACAAAATATATTTTATTTTACAGTTGGTGGATGCGGACATTTCAGAGGAAAACACAACCTGTTTAAGTCACACAACCAAATGAAGAAAAAATATGTTGGCCGTTTTTACAGGTGTAAAGGTTTTACAGCTGTTAAAGTGTTAAACAGCCACCGCCCCACACATCTTTTACACCCAATAACCTTCATATATAATATACAGTGTCTACAATATTCACATTTATGAGTCCAGATACACGTCCGCCTGTCACTCATCCCTCAAAGGGCTCAGCTGCCTCTGATTCAGAGTGGATAAAACAAGGGAGGGAGGCTCTATTTCTTCACAACTGTAGTTTTGCAATTTACCGTAAATGACCTAATATAAGACCCCACCAGCTTTATAGTTGACCATTAGTTTCTATTATGGGTTAGTGACATAGTGGACATCTCCCATCATACTATGTACAACAACCAGATACATGGATTTGATCTTTTTGGCAGATTAAATATGTGTCAAATCAAGGTGCAGTGTGTGTGGTCAAAAGTATGTTGACACACAAACAATAAAGTCTATTGTGACAGCTGCATCTGTTGATCCAAAAGCATGGGACATGTATTTGTTGCCATCACTGCCACCCCTTTCATGGGATAACCAAATACTTAATTTTCTTAAATAATGTATTCAAGCTAAATTGACAAAATATATTGGGAGAAAACAAAACATTTTCTGGGCCAAATGTTTCATCCTGTCTGACATTGTACAAGGCCAAATGAATAATGGGAGATTATCAATTAATTCTAGCCCTAGTCTTCACACAATACCGCTGTACTGTGCTTGAATATAAATAATGCACACACAAGAATCGTTTAAATACAGAAATATCTCATAAAGAATGATCAATCAAGACTGCAATTCTGAGAGGGCTCGGTCTGACTGGGAGGCTAGATTGACGACTATGTGAACCAATCACAAGCTGTCTTCCACTATAAGGGATGAACGATAGGTCTGAAAGCGGGCCCTAAATGACCCGGATTTTGCCCGGCTCCTCCCCACGAACATTGGAGAAATGCCAGACTGATTTGCGGGAGAGAAACAAATGTGAAACTCACGCGGGGATCAGGCTGCTCTCGCCGTGCTCACAATTCCAAGTAGACATTTAAGGCCATCTTTTGGCATTAAGACAAGTTCCCCTATTGAAGAGCATTGGGGTTTGACACAAAGTATTGCCTTTATTCTTAGAGATAAGGAAACGGTAGGTAAACTAAAAGTCCCGACAGAGATGGACATACAATGAAGTGCTTTTTTTGTCTGCAGACTGTCTTTGCTCACATAGCAGCTAGCTCCTGCAGCAGCCTCTCCTTCTCCCTCTGCAGCTCCACCATGCTGGCCTTGTTGTGCTCCAGCCGGTCCTCCAGCCACTGCAGCAGAGGGCCGCTCACAGCAGACATCTGGCTGCACAGGTTCTTGGTGAAGACGGAGCCGTTGTGGATCTTGGTGACGGGGTCCAGGTGTGCCAGGCTGTGGATCTTGCGGTAGGTGTCCTGCTCCTCCTGACACAGGATGCGGGGCAGCTCCACGGCAGACTCCAGACACACCTTACCGATGGCCTCGCGCGGAACCACGTGCACGGGGATCTCCACGCGCTCGTACTCCGCTCCCTTCTGCGCCTGGGGGACAGCGGTAGAAAGAGAGTTTACAGTTAAATCCAGCTAGAATGGGTCAACAGTGCAAATGTACCTGCAGGGAGAGATTGTAAACCCTCGGGAAAGTGATCTTGGGTATTCTACAAAGATATTAAGGGAATGCCAAAAGGTAATTCATAAGTTTGACTTTATGTGCATGTAAAATGAATTAACTTGGAGTAAGTGATTCTGAAGAATGCCTGTTGTCAAATGTTTCTTTGTCAAAATCAGTGAACATCTTCTCCTGACCGTACTGTGTGTGCGCTGAATTAATATCCGCTGTTAAATTAATACAAAGCCCAGGCTCTGTGGCATTGTTGCTGGTGGGCCCCCTTTGTTTACATACCAGTTTAAAGAGCTAAGCTGCGTATTAACACCTGATTTTTGTAAAGGGCACACACCTTATAAACATTCTATGGTACTGACAGGTAAAGGATTGTGAGAAGATATTCACATTATTTTGGACAAAAAGTGATTTTAACAAAAAGACTCCTCCAGAATCGCTGACTCCACCTTGAACTGATCAGCTCTGTTTTACATCACACACCTGCACTGACTGGAAGCAGGTGTAGAGCACGCGGCCCGTCTTGGTGTTCTTGTCCTCGATGAAGCAGGAGAAGATGAGGCCCACGAAGCACTGGTCGAGCATCTGGTACATGGCCTGCGTCCTCACATCGACGTGGGACGGCCACACGGTGATGTGCGGATGGGAGTGGTACCAGCCCACCACCCGCATCGGCCTGCCCGTCATGTCTGCTAGCCGCTCCGCCTCGGTGGAGGCCGCGGACAGCTGCTCCGGGGAGATCTCCACACGGTCCTTCCTCTTGTCCGAGCGCCGGAGGATGATGACGGAGTAGATGTGAACTATGCGCGAGCTCTCCACCTCGCCGATACACAGCCCCATCACCTCCTCCTTCTCCGTGCTCAGAGCGTGGTTCATACACACTAAGAAGGCGTCGGACTCCAGGTAAACAGCACTCACCGCCATTGTGTTATTTTATACACGGTCTATGTGTGTGACTAGCTCAAGTTTCTACGGTTTGTACGTATTACAAAAGGTTTCTCGAAACGACAGGCGCGCCGACGGAAACATCAACACATCAAAACAAACGGGAAAACGCTTCACTTCCGCGTTCAGAAGTGTCGCGGCAAAATATTCCGTGTTGGTGCAGCGGGGCTCTTACGTCGACAAAAGGTTCCGCTATTTTCTCAATTATTTTAATAAAGTTATTTGATAATACATGTTTTGAACTGGTAATATAAATATAAAAGAATAATGTATTACACGTGTTTTAGGCTATATATGTAGTGTAGTATAAGTAGCATAGAAAGTAGACAAAAATTAGGTTTTCAAGTGAAAGCACTATGAAAAAAACTTCAACTCACTTGAACTTCAACTGTCCCTAATGAACATCATCGGTACAGAAAGCATATTTTCCTTTCATTCTTCCGTTTATTTGTGTGCCTAAAATGATCATTGTAAACAATGATAATAAATCTGGTTTATTTATTTTTTTAAATCAAGTTAATTTAATTACAAATGGAAAGTGCAAATGTTGACATACAATAAAATAAAGGAACACATGAAGTAGGAGACATTACTCATGGATTCAAAGCATGGAATGTAGAAAATAAATATATATATATATTTTTTTTACTAAGTGTACAGGATTATGAGTTTCTGCAAACATGGAATAAAGCATCACTGTAATCTAATTGTGTCTTTACTGACAATTTTTTCATTCAACCTTTTTTATACTCCAGAGATCATTGAGGGGTGGCCCACCATAAGTTATTATTTCTTATTCACAAACAAAATATAGTGGAAATGAAAGTCTGACGTCTGTCACTGTCGGTGAGATCTTGGTCATGATCTTGCATAGAGTGTCATTTAGTTTAATATTGCCCTCTGACACAGCTGTGGACACATTTTCAAAGTACTGCAGAGTGCGGGTATCGATGCTTGGTGGGTATTTAGGTTCACTGAGGTGTGACAGTGAGGGGTAACTGTGTAGAAAGTGGGCGTGGTCCTCTGTGTGTGATAGATGATCCAGTTTAATGCCTTTCCTCTTCAGATCAGGGAATGGAAATGTGCCAGATATGTCATATGGACGATATGGTAACATATTGGTCATAGGAAGCATGGACTCTTTGACAGTACTGGAAGGGCCGCCCATAAGGGGTAGAAAGTGGGAAAGCTTTCTAGGGCCCAGCCACCAGGGGGGGGGGCCCAGAGAGAATTTTATTTTATTTTTTTTTTTGCAGATTACCTAATTTAGCCAACCTTTATTATGAACGCTATATTCGCAAGATAACTTTCTATAAAAGAAAACATTTTATTCATTGTTACTTGGGTAAAATACAGTATCTCACAAAAATGAGTACACCCCTCACATTTCTTCACATTTTTCTTTATATCTTTCCATGGGACAACACTGAATAAATGACACTTTGATACAATGTAAAGTAGTCAGTGTACAGCTTGTATAACAGTGTAAATTTACTGTCCCCTCAAAATAACTCGACACACAGCCATTAATGTCTAAACTGCTGGCAACAAAAGTGAGTACACCCCTTAGAAAAAATTTACTAATTGGGCCCAAAGTGTAAATATTTTGTGTGGCCACCATTATTTTCCAGCACTGCCTTAACCCTCTTGGGCATGGAGTTCACTAGAGCTTTGCAGGTTGCAACTGGAACCCTCTTCCACCCATTTATGACAGCATCACAGAGCTGGTGGATATTAAAGACCTTTACGCTCCTCCACCTTCTGTTTGAGGATGCCCCAAAGATGCTCAATAGGGTTTAGGCCTGGAGACATGCTTGGCCAGGCCATAACCTTTACCCTCAGCTTTTTTAGCAAGCCACTGGTCGTCTTGGAGGTGTGTTTGGGGTCGTTATCATGTTGCAATACCACCCTGCGGCCCAGTTTACGAAGGTTGAGTGCACATGGTCAGCGTCGTACACAGAGGTTGGCTTTGGAAAATAGACGTATGAGTGCTGCCAGCATTGCTGAAGGGCTTGAAGGGGTGGGGGGTCAACCTGTCAGTGCTCAGACCATACGCCGCACTCTGCATCATACTGGTCTGCATGGCTGTCATACCAGAAGGAAGCCTATTCTAAAGATGATGCACAAGAAACCCCACAAAAAGTTTGCTGAAGACAAACAGACTACGGACATGGATTACTGCAACCATGTCCTGTGGTCTGATGAGACCAAAATACATTTATTTGGTTCAGATGGTGTTAAGAGTGTGGAGCGGCAACCAGGTGAGGAGTACAAAGACAAGTGTGTCTTGCCTAGAGTCAAGCATGGTGGTTGGAGTGTCATGGTCTGGGGCTGCATGAGTGCTGCCAGCACTGGGGATCTACAGTTCATTGAATTCTAACATGTACTGTGACATACTGAAGCAGAGCATGATCCCCTCCCTTCATAAACTGGGCCGCAGGGCAGTACTGCAACATGATAACGACCCCAAACACCCCTCCGAACGACCACTGGCTTGCTAAAGAAGCTGATGGTAAAGGTTATGGACTGGCCAAGCATGTCTCCAGTCTTAAACCCTATTGAGCATCTTTGGGGCATCCTAAAACGGGAGATGGAGGAGCGCAAGGACTCTAATATCCACCAGCTCCTTGATGTCGTCATGAATGGGTAGAAGAGGGTTCCAGTTGCAACCTGTGAAGCTCTAGTGAACTACATGCCCAAGAGGGTTAAGGTAGTGCTAGAAAATAATGATGGCAAAACTAAATATTGACACTTTGGGCCCAATTTGGACATTTTTTCTTAGGGGTGTACTCACTTTTGTTGCCAGCAGTTTAGACATTAATGGCTGTGTGTCGAGTTATTTTGAGGGGACAGTACATTTACACTGTTATACAAGCTGTACACTGACTACTTGACATTGTATCAAAGTGTCATTTATTCAGTGTTGTCGCATGGAAAGATATAATGAAATATTTGAAGAAATGTTAGGGGTGTACTCACTTTTGTGAGATACTGTATATCACATTTTATATTGAAAAACTAAAAGTATCATGGGTCGTTTTTTCCCCCTCAAAACCGTTGCATGCATTGATGATGAGCAAGCTAACCTAGCAAGCTCAGTGATGCCAGGACCTAGACATACAGGGTACCAGAAAAGAAAGGAGAAAAAAGTGAACTTTCAAGGGCTTTAGACCCCCGGAAAATTCCTTAATATCAGTATTTCTGCTAGCAGAAGTGTATTTTCAATTCAGAGATAATGTGATATTTCATCAAGTTTTGAGGTGTCTTTGAAATTATTCTGTATATTTTATCTATTATTTTCTAAGAAAATTAGAAAATTACATATTTAGCCTTTAAATGAAGGTGGCAGATGGTTGTTATACTGATGAGGAAAGCTTCTGGTAGCAGTGCTATCATGGTAAACACCCCCTACAGCATTGGTGTGTCTAAAAGCTTACATTACAGGAAATGTTACAGTAAATGTGCCAAAAAGCATGTGCAGAGATCTTGCAAGAGCAGAAAATTTCCGCTCAAACAAACGCGGTGTCTCTGCCCACTATTGTTTCCAGTAACCCACCCTAACCTAGCTGGCTAGAACCGGCCCTGTGTACAGGTATGTGTTTACGTAGGAATAAGCACATCATGCACATTGATACAAGTTCAGTATAAGTAAAGGGGGCCCAATGACTGGACCTTTTCAGGGGCCCAGTCAGTTGTCTGTGCAGGCCTGAGTACTGGTATGCTGTTGAAGTGGAATTAAGGGTATAGGCCGAGAGGGGCCTTTAATCCCACAACATTTAAATAAGAAGGAGGCGTGCAAAGAGACCCGGGAGGATAGTTGTTCTTCTTGTCTTAACAGGTTGTTACTTTATTGACAGGTCGCCATCAGGTCACAAGTTACAATGAGGAGACGTAGCTCAATCATCATATCACTACAGATGTTAACCCTACCACTGGTTACAGGCATATCTCAGATCTTAACTATGATTCATAGTAGATGGTATGAAATCAACTAGAGAGAACTGGAAGAACTCAGTGGGTTATTAAAGTTTAGTGAACCCACTCATACTTATTTTCCATTGTCCAATCCGAGAGCCCCACATCCCATTTTATTTTTTATTTTGTCGCAGCCTGTCAACCCAATAGACAATGAGGGGACTATTATCAATTAATGTCCACTCCTGAGCTCTGTTTGGTTGGGCTTATTTGTGGTGTCAGTGTTTCACCACCAGGTGTCCCCCTTGGCTTAAATTTAATGTAGTGCCAGTTATTGCCCTCGGTCTTTCTGTCAACATATTCCAATTATTTATTACTCATTTGAATCCCACGGTGGGCACAGGCAGACAAATTTTCATTTTCATTTTCATTTGACTTTTATTTATCCTCGAGAGACCAATTGAGGGGTGACCCTCATTTTCAATGACGTCGAGTCAAAACAAATTCAAAACAACAATACAAACAAAATATTCAATGCAAAAACATCAAATACACAACAAGTGAAGAGAAGAAAAAACAAAACGATTGAAACATTTACAGAGTGGGGAAGAGTGGCAGCAATTAAAAGGCATACAGTACAATATAGTCTAATTAAAACAGTTACAAGTAGAGTTTGGCAGATCCAAGATAGTCTGTTTAAATTGGCCAAAGGATATGAATGTATTTAGTTTAATTTTTAGCTGTAAGTTGTTCCAGGAGTCAGGTGCACTGAAGCTAAAAGCTGTCTTTCCCAGCTCAGACCGGGCTTGTGGGACATAAAGCATAAGCATGTCAGTGGAGCGGGTCTGATAAAGCCCATCTGAAACAAGCAGCATTTCTGTTAAATAACGAGGAAGCTTCCCAGTCAAGGCTTTGTAAATAAAAACATGCCAATGTGCATCACGTCTCTCTTTAAGGGAGGGCCACCCAACCTTCTCATATAAAAGACAATGGTGTGTGTCATAAGCATCTCCTGTGATGAACCTTAAAGCAGAGTGAAAAACTGAGTCTAGGAGTTTTAGACATGAATGTGATGCATGCCGGTAGACCACATCACCGTAATCAAGGACAGATATAAAAACTGCCTCAATAATCCTTTTCCTACTGAACAACGGGAAGGTGGCTTTATTCCTATAAAAATATCCAATCTTTTGTCGCAGACGACAGACAAGATTTTTTATGTGAAATGTAAAAGAGAGTTTTTCATCTATCCAGATGCCAAGATATTTATATTCAGTGACTCTTTCAATATGAGATCCATTATTTGTGTGAATAATAAGATCATTAAAATGTATAGTTTTTGCTCTGGAGAAACACATATATTTGGTTTTGTCTGTATTAAGAACAAGCCTGAGGTCCACTAGACAGTCCTGCAGAGTATTAAAAGAGCTTTGTAGGTTCTCAATAGATTGGTGCACCGAATCGGAAATGCAATACAGTACTGTGTCGTCAGCGTATAGATGGGCGTGACAGTTTATTAGCGATGAAACAATGTTATTTATATAAATTGTGAAAAGAACTGGACCTAAAATGCTGTCAGCTGATAGATAGAATTGAGAGCCACTGAGGAACCAGAATCGGCACTCTTATTACAATTTAGTATTGAACTGCACACTAATTTGTGGTATAAATGAAATAAAGATTTGAACTCTGGCGTTATCAAACATCTAGATTGTTAGTCAAGTCAAGAGATGCAAATTCACGTATAGTTAGTTAGATATTATTAGACACATTTGTAAATGTATTCCAACATTTCTGAGCAAATTGTCATACCAGAAAATATGTGTTCTAATGTAAGTCTCAACTGGCAAAGTTTCATGATTACATCTATAAGTTAAAGACCGACTTCACCAGTTGGAATATGAAGGTGTATTGAACTCGGAGATCCTATTTAGTATAAATGTGCAAAAAAAAAAAATTAAATCGGATCATCCTATCCTGAGAAAAGGCAGAAAGAGTGTGTTATGGTCTCACTGTCTAACCCTACATTTTCCTTCTTGTGACATCACAGTAAGGGTTAGGATTAACAGGACAGCTGGGCCAAGGGAAGACTGAGGGAAGACTGAGGGAAGAAACACCTGATTCATTATATCATAATAGTGATATTATAATGATAGAACGCCGGTTCCGTATGGGTGAAGTATTCCTTTAAATAGTTTTACCCTATACACTTGCAGTGTCTTGCGGCCTTAAAATGTGTTATCGGTTTGTGAATGTCTTGTATAAAAAATAATACAAATAGGCAATGAATAAAAAAAACACAAAGACAATACTTGGCATTTTATTAAAAAAAATTAGGAAAAGGGAGCGTTGACACAATTTAATTTAAGGAGGAGGCAGATGTTTTTCAACTCACACACACACACACACACACACACACACACACACACACACACACACACACACACACACACACACACACACACACACACACACACACACACACACACACACAGTACGGACAGGTAACAGTGTCAGACATGTGTGCTTACATTGTGTAAACCCTAAGGTTCAAGGCATTCGGTTTCCTCAAAGTGTCTAATAATTTGCATTTGATCATTGAAAAGGTAAGTCTTACTTAATTCAGATACATTCTACAGTATTAACACTGTAAGAGCCATTTTCACGTTTTGCATGTATGATGCAATTTGTCCATTAGATGGCACCATTGTATCGCAGGTAAAATCTATATAGGTAGGATCCTTTCACCAGGTATGAGGTGTGGCTTTGTTTGTGTTACGTTGATTGTGGAACTTGATGGACATGATGATTGTTCACACTGGAGACTTGCGTGTGTAATAAATATCACAACAGAAGCCCCAGGCCTTTATGTTTACAGCCTATTTAGCAGCCCCTCAGTGTCTTTAAGTTAAGGCTTAGCTAGGCCACAATGCTATATTTAAGTATAAAATATCTTTTGGTTTAATGAACTGAATAGTGCAATTAACTCTACTTACAAAAGTCACCTTCACAATAAATACTTGAGTTACTTGTACACAAATCTAATAATTGTATATTGCGTACAATGTTTGAGTTAATGTTAATATTAATAAATATAAATGGTTCAAGCCAATGACTTTCTTCTATACCTACATGTATACTTTATACCAAAGCTCGCTAAACATATTCCTATCATCGTGTGATGGTTTTGTTCCTACATGATGACACCAGACTCCACTCACTGGGGTTTCAAGAAGTTAAAATGTATTTATTCCATTCATCCCCACAACCAAAAGAATTACAGCTGTAACACGGCTAACAGCATGCTAAATCACTTTTTATTTTGGCTGCTATCTCTCAGTCTCTCTGTCAAATCTGCATCGGTTCCACATCGGAGGCCCCCCAGGCAGGACTTAGATAATGCTCTCCATATTTACAGTGGCGGTGGGGGGGGATTGGGAATCTTTTTTATATATTTTTTGACTAGATCCCATTTGTGTGAACCTATTAGTGTTGAGCGCCTCTGAGCTCCCTGTGATACGCCTCTGAGATTAGGCAATGGTATTACTGTAAGAGGATCGACTCCGCCTGGAGGTGAGGGCCGTACGAACATACAGACAGACAGAGAGAGAGAGAGAGAGAGAGAGAGAGAGAGAGACAGAGAGAGAGAGACAGAGAGACAGAGAGAGAGAGACAGAGAGAGAGGAACACACACAAAGACGGGAACATGCTCTCGCAGATAGGACCACACACTCCCCAGGAAAAAAAATCAGGACCTGGCAGTGGAAGCGAGAAAGAGATAGAGGGTGGAACACACAAACACACACACACGCACACACACACACACTCACAAACGTGTACGCACGCACAAACACACACACACACACACACACACACACACACACACACACACACACACACACACACACACACACACACACACACACACACACACACACACACACACACACACACACACACACACACACACACACACACATTCCCACTCTCATTACCATCGTTATCATTGTAGGTCCTGGGTTTCAGTTTTAAGTAGGTGTGTGTGTGTGTGTGTGTGTGTGTGTGTGTGTGTGTGTGTGTGTGTGTGTGTGTGTGTGTGTGTGTGTGTGTGTGTGTGTGCGCACAAAACACTGCAGGTGAAACACTGCACGTGAATAGGGTAACATTTTTTACTTAAAGATCATCATGAAACTTTTCCAGTTGATTACTTATATTAAAACTGTTGTTTTTTTGTATTTAATTTTTTTTTAAGAATACATATTCAAATTTGGCATATCTAACTTAATATTACTATTATGTCTACATCTTCATCTCTTTAAAATCTAAAAATCTAAATGTTGGATAAAGCCTGATTTAAAAAAAAATCTTTATTTCACTAAAGTAGTGTCCAAATTAGTGGGCAGATTTTGTATTGATATTGAAAAGTTTAGTTGATGTAAGTGCTTTAGAAATGTAGAGTCTTATATTAAAAAAAAAACTATTGTTGAGATAATGGTATATTTCTAGTCAATGTCACAGGTTCAATCGGTATGATCGCACAGATGATAAAATAAGTCTTTAAAGGGCTTCAAACCCTGACAACTCAATGTGATCTTCCATAGATTGAGCTTGTCTTTATTAGTTATTTTGTAGAACCACAGGAGAAGAACAAAAACATTATAATCCCCTTCCCTGCCCGAAGGCTTTAGTTTGTTAGAGTGAGAGATGAGGAGATGCAGACACATGATGATGAGTGTGAGTATATGACAGTAAATATGTATTTACTATATAAAGCCATGTCCACGCTTACACGGGTATTTTGGCAATCGTATCTTTTGAGCGTCTGCCAGTCAGTCCCTGCACATGACGAATATATAAATCCCATGTAAAAGCTTTAATTGTAGGTTGACAAAATGATACTCACACTCATATTTCTATTACACATAATAGGCTATCATTCTGAAAAGAAATGTCAGTCAAACAGGACTCTGGATTGATTAGACCTAAATGAATTGATGTAACACTGGGCAGCTGTATTCTATACCACCACTTAAAGACTCAAATAATAAATAGCCTATTTTGATGAGCCCTACAGCCTCTTAATCTACAAAGTTCACCATTAATATTTGGATAAATATTTTAACCTAAATTATTCATGTGAATTTTTTAAATGATATAGCATATTGTATTTTTTCATATTAGAACATAATACTTAAAAAAAAATATGTTTTATTTATTTTTAAAACAACGTCACGTCCTTACAGCAACACAGCACGATGAATTCTGGAGAAGTCACCCTCATTGTTGTTTTGGACAAGCCACGGGGACTCGCGGGCTTACCGGGGACGTGTGGCAAAATCCTCGCTCAAAAAGACGCCCAATGTGCATGCTAACACTGTTGGTCTATTAGTGGGTGACACATTATCACCACCTTCTGGCCTGGCATGAGTACATCAGCTTTTTCCAATGGATTTTGGTTGAACAGTGTACAGGAATGTTTCTGCAAACGGATGGGGGAATGCACTTTTAGAAATTTCCGTGTACGTGTGTGGACCTTGCCTAAGAGTAGATGGAAGCTTCTGCACTAGACTTCAGGAGATTGGAAGAAAATACATTTACGTCACTATCTAGGAGGACTTGTGAATGTGGAACCCCAAACAGTGAGGAACATAGGCCATCAAAACACAAGGGTTTAACCAGTAAACCATTGATGAGAAACAGAAAGTTGTAGCAGTCAACCATTTCCTGGTTTTGAGTGTATTCATCTTTAATTTGGCTGTAATTGGTCAGGTAATTAAGATCACCTGCGCCATAGAGTGTGGAGCCTGGTTCGTTAATGGTAGTTGGGAGCAGCTGGGTGGCTTTTTCCCTCTGACCAATCAGGGTGTGACGACGCCCCCTTTTTAAAGGCACAAAAGAGTTGGGAAATAAGACAGCCCAAGCCCCATTCTGAACTGGCAAAAAGACCAGGGCAGACCTGAAACTCATACCACCACACATATGACACTTGCCTCACACCAGCAGGCTTTATTTGGTGAACAAGTTTGTTATGGCACGCAAGCATTTAAAAAAAAAAAAAAAAAAAAGTATATACTAGTTAGGAACTTGAGGACATGAGGAAATATTTAATTTGGGGGGAAAAACATTCCTTCTGATCATAATTGAGTTAGATGGTGGAAATGTCTGTCTGTATAATGTGAACATATGACCCAAGTTGAACCAAAGTGGAATTTTCCTAGAAAAGTCCAGTTCTGATTCTTTCCTCCCTACGTCCTTAGAGAAGGTAGACTGTTTCCATTCTGGATGTCTTATTCAACCATCTGCCTTTTCTTTTCATTTTGTGTGTGTGTGTGTGTGTGTGTGTGTGTGTGTGTGTGTGTGTGTGTGTGTGTGTGTGTGTGTGTGTGTGTGTGTGTGTGTGTGTGTGTGTGTGTGTGTGTGTGTGTGTGTGTGTGTGTGTGTGTGTGTGTGTGTGTGTGTGTGTGTGTGTGTGTGTGTGTGTGTGTGTGTGTGTTATTAGTCATGTTTTAGGGCCATTTCTCTGTTTACACACTGACAAAATGGAAGTCCCCATAACGTTAAAAAAAATTACATTTTAGGGTAGACTTGGTTTAGGTAAGGGTTAGGCAAGAAGTGGTAATGGTTGAGCAAGTCTCCAGGAAATGAAAGTCTATCCCCACAACATGAGTTATACACAACCTGTGTGTGTGTGTGTGTGTGTGTGTGTCTGTGAGTGTGTACGTAATACAATGAACCTTGGTTAGGAATAGATTTGATTGACTAGGAGGACGTCACAGCCCCCTCTTTTAAGTAGGTGTGTGTGTGTGAGTGTGTACGTGTCATAATTTATGCCTTAAAAAGCATGAATTTTTCAGCGCGCGGTGGCAGAGATGGCACTTCATGTTTACGACAATCATTTCCTTAGTGAATGATTCATGTGGATGTGGCGCTTATGAATCTTTCAGGGAACAAACAGAAACACTGGTGCTCAGAGCCTCTGGCTGCTGCTGCCACAGCCAGACTGAGGGTGTGGGAACGCAGCTAAGCGTGGGAATAAAACCAAACCTTTTTCTTCATCTGATGTATTGTCTAAGTTCTATGAAGGGTCATCGAAATAGTAGTTGATAGAGGTCGAAAAAATCTCACTGGTCAATTTCTGGAAAGAGTTGGAAAAATGAAGCTTTCTTTTTCCAACGGCTGCAACTACAATTAATGTGTTCTGCATGGGTTGCACTGCACTGACAGAGGGCCTTTTAATTCTTTTCACTTTTTCCTATGCCCATGTATTACTACGCCAACGAGTGAAGGTGCAGTGCAGCGTATCAGTACTCAAATCAGCGGTGAAAATATCCTAAATTAAATGAACAATTGAACAAATATTTACTTTTTAAATAGGCATTTACATAACTCCTTTCAGGTTAGGTAACACACTAACTTTGCATAAGTACCTCATAATCCCGCTTCAAAAATACTGAACTATCCCTTTAAAGTATTCTCAAAGGTGAGTTCACACTCCAGTATTTAAACAAACTGACCAATAGCAAGCAGAGCCATGGATATTAAGCTAATCGTAGCTAATTAGCGCCTATTAGCTGTGATTTACCATCCATTCGGTTTGCAGCTTACAGCAACCAGCAACGGCTTTGCAAAAGAAAACTGTGCTGTTTCCAGTATAAGAGTGTATGGCTTTATTTTCAATTTGAGAAATCAGTTGAAATTGGTGAAGCAGTGGAGGGTGTAATACGGCTTACAAAAAAGGCTATTACGGGTCAATGTAAAAACTGTTGGATATTCACTGTTGCTGGTCTGCTCATTGAAAAGCATCTCCTCCTTTCAAAATAAAACCCACATTTATCTGTTGCCTGGAAGCTGCAGTCGCTTGGTGGAAATCTTTCATCTGGCGTGTGTGAGTGTGTGCGTGTGTCTGTGTGTAGTGCCCTTCAGAGGGCCCTAGCGGCTCTTTTGGATTTTAGCCAAGGTTACTATAGAAACACACGCAGGGAGAGGCGCAGGGGAAAATGGGAAAGGCTTACTTGTGTAAATGGCAATACACTCGCTTATAGATTCCAATATGAAAAAAAAGCAAAGGTTTTCAGTTGTGTTAGTGATCAAACAGTTAGTATAACCTCTCCACATGATCAATGGCTATTTAAAATCTGAAATGGTTTAAAAAGCAGATTGGGTTGGGGCACTGATTGATATTTCTAATTGATGACCCACGACACAACGGTCCTGGTTGCATTATTTATTATTTGCACGCACGCACGCACGCACACACACACACACACACACACACACACACACACACACACACACACACACACACACACACACACACACACACACACACACACACACACACACACACACACACACACACACACACATTTATTTGATACAATTAGTGTGTGTGTGTCGGGGCGATTTCATCCAATCACAGGCTGTCATGGGGGCTTGTGTGCGGCCTCAGAGGACTGTTATTCTCTCTGAGGGTGAGTTAGTCAAGGCAGAGACACCTGCACAGATCACAGTTAAAACATTGGAATGGTGTTGACTGGGAGACTGTATGGAACCATCCATCATATGAATACATTAAAACTGCTGATCAAAGGCACTAAATTAAAATGTATGTTTAATTGAAGTCAACCACACTCAATGCACTGAACATGCATATTAAAAAAGGAAAGGAGTTAACATGAATAAATGCACACAGGAGTGAGAGAGAGCAAGAGAGTTAATGAATGAATGGATGAACAAATGAGACAGAGTGAATGTGTAAGTAGACGTCAAACAAATGACTGGATGAGTGTGTGGAGGAAGCAGGTAGTACATGTTTTATTGATCAGTGTCAAAGTACAAATAAAACCTGTGCTGATTAAGTCACCTGCAATGTATAGGCACTCGGTTCAATTTCGTACATTTCTTAAAAGTGAGTCAAACTCATGGCTGCTGTGTTATAGCGTTTCATGTACACCTGTCATTTGAATGTGGGTTGCCAGTTCATAATTATTTCAGCTGTAGCAAATCTGGTGGAAATTAGGCAACAAAAAATGTCTTGTATAAAAATAAATGTATGCAATGTTGGGCACATCTGAAATATATATTAAACCAAATGGCATAAAGACAAGAAAAAAAGAAAATAGAACTTATTGTTAATATGGCAAAGAATTCTTTTAAAATTACGAATGGTTGTGATATGAATAAACACTTATACACAACTATAACACTGATTATATATTTTTTTTGCACACCAGAAAGTGCATTCTATATTAATATCCATAAAACCCTGAAATGTCTTTACTTGTTTTTCTGCACTTTCCTCAGACCTCCAAGTTGCTTAACACTACAACAAGCATCACTTGTGTCATGGCCTATTGCTTGACTTTTCCACAAAATGTAATATGTTGCAAACCAAGCAGACAAATCTGGACTGTCCACTTAAGAAAACTACTGCCTACTGAGCGCTATTTGAGCAAACACAACATAGGGCTTTATATTCAAGTGAAGGCACCTTCTAGTATCCTAGTATATCTAGTATATATATATTTTTTTGCAGCTGTGATGTGTAATGGTTTTGGACTGGCACTGACAAAATACACAGTCTTGCTGATACAGATCCCAAAGGTCCTAAAGTGAGTAGTGTGCTCATAATGGAAAAGTGACACAATGATGTATATACTCAAACTAGACAATATGCAGAGTACCATTTGATTTTGTGGGTTTCAGGCTGCGTTCCAAATCGCATACTCTTTCTATGCTGCATATTACAGCTGATCATACAAATAATCTAGACATATTTTTACTTTTTTTATTTCTTCATAAAATTGAGCCTTGATCCTGCCTCTTCCTTATATATCCGTTGCATCGATGTGACATCCCTTCT
The DNA here is from genome assembly GCF_949987685.1 of Ammodytes marinus. Taxonomy (NCBI): domain Eukaryota; kingdom Metazoa; phylum Chordata; class Actinopteri; order Uranoscopiformes; family Ammodytidae; genus Ammodytes; species Ammodytes marinus. The sequence continues at coordinate 22,341,698 of NC_137222.1, read as the reverse complement.
GGTGCGCAGTGGATTGTGGGTCAGAATCGCCCAAATAGTTTTAAAAACTCAAAAACCCAACCGAGTTTAGTAGGGCACTCGGGTATTTTTAAGCATGCTAAATCTGACCACAAGGATCGGGACTTTTTCTAAATCTACCACACTTAATAGCATAAAGTATGGGTATTTGGAATGCAGGGTTAGTATACTGTTGATGAACACTACCCTCCCACAATGCAATGCGAGATGATGAGGTCCTCACAACTGGAACATCCTTAACGAGTTGTGGTGAGACAAATCCAGAAAGATCTTGTAAAACAAAGAAATCCTTGGTACAGTGTAAAGTCTTAAGCACCACATCTTGCTTTCTCTTTGATGTCAAACATAGTGTATTATTATTTATTAACATACTTATTCTTTGGATTCAAGGCAAGGTACACTAGCTGGTGGCAAGCAGCGTGGCAGACAAGTTGAACCTGTCTATTCAGATTGGATATTCATCAACACAAAAACAATTTTAATATGTATCCACAACTTTATTATGGGGCTTCAATGAACCTTTTTATTTTATTTGTATTTTTCCCTTTAGACTTGACATTTTGAAGGTCTGGTACATCATAGAGATTTGGAGATGCACTGTTATTTATCTGTATGCTAATCTATGTGTGTGTCTAAAGAATTTAATGTGTGTGTGTGTGTGTGTGTGTGTGTGTGTGTGTGTGTGTGGTGTGTGTGCAGCTGTGAAGAACCCCCTGCAGGACTTGATTACCTGTAAACAACACTCATCCATCCATCCATTCACACTCCTTTAAATAGTGAGCAAGTACACGCTCTAAAATGATAAATAAGAAGGAATAGTTTCAGGTCATAGGTAGAAGAAGTAATCGGACTCCATCTTTGAGAGTCAAACTAACACACTGCTGGTTTTGGTCTTTTAATGGGTCTTTTTACCAAAATATATAAAAATGTATATAAATATAAGAATATATATATATATATATATGTCTTTGGATTACAAAAAAGAATAACAATTTTTTTTCTTCAATATACGACGAGTATATAGAAGAGGCAACAAACACTGCATCGCAAATGCATCAAGGACTTGCACCACTTGCACGTTGTATAACAGGATATGCTAATATTATGCAAAGGCCTTTTTCCTTTATGTTTAACCTAATTCTTAATAACGTTTAAACCCCCTCGTCGCATTCCTTCTTCCCCCGGAGGATTCACATTTGACTCTTGAATCTGTTCCTCTTGATATTCAAATACAACCACTTTATAACTATCCAACATGCATGTAATATTACGTCCCATTTCGCCCTGGACAAAGTTAGCGCTCTTTTTTTTTAGCACGTGTAGCCCGGCCCACAGGGAATAGAACTATGGACCCTGGATGTGTTACTGCCTTGCTCTGCCCATTAGGAACGGAGGATCAGCAAAACTGCTTCACCCAGGGGATATAAAAAAACTGAAAAAAAGAAAAGAAAATCCCAAACAAACAAAAGAGGTGTGGATTTGAACCGATAAATCAAACGGATACAGGATCATTATGTAAATTTTAACCTCAGAGGGCAGTTTCACTTAGTACTGATGTAGGTGTTTGTTTGTTTGTGTGTGCGTGTGTGTGTGTGTGTGTGTGTGTGTGTGTGTGTGTGTGTGCGTGTGTGTGTGTGTTTGTGTGTGTGTGTGTGCGTGCGTGCGTGCAGTTCTGCATTTCTCACACAGAAGATATTGTACATTGTGCCAGCTGAGTCCCCAAACAATAAAAAAACGACAAATGATAAAACTCTTCTCTCCTCATCCCTCCAGGACAGACTCTCTCTCTCTCTCTCTCTCTCTCTCTCTCTCTCTCTCTCTCTCTCTCTCTCTCTCTCTCTCTCTCTTCTCTTTAACGAAGCCTCCAATGCCACACATTAACCATAGAGTTGTTTTCTTTCAATTTTTCTCTCTGCCTTTTTTTTGTTGTTGCAGCCCAAAACAGTTTGACTTAGGCCGCGTTCCAAATCGGACACTCTTTTCTTTATTTTATAGTCTACATACTACAGCTGATCATAAAAAATTATCTAGTAAGCATGGAATATGCACACAATTGGGACATTCTACTACGTATTTATTTCATCGTAACCTTTCGCCTTGATCTTGCCTCTTGCTTATGTATCCGTCGCATCCCTGGTTGTTTTCATACGGAGGCTCCGTTGATGTGACATCACTTTCGGTGCGCACTGGATTGTGGGTCAGTATTGCATGCTGATTTCAACACCAAAAATCTCCACTGGATGCTGCAGATATCCCGGTATTTTTAAGCATACTGCATCTGAGAATAAGAATTGGGACACACTTAATCTTTTTCTTCCCTACTAGATAGCAGAAAGTATGGGGATTGGAACGCAGGGACAACCACTCTACAACTACGCTGGAAGTTACTTTAAGTTCAGCAGCAACAGCTCATTGTTACAAACGAGCTAAATGTGTCCCGATACATGAGCATACTGCATGCAAACTAAAATGCATTTTATGGACAGCTGCAGTATGTAGTAGAGCAAAAATAGTGTGCGATTAGGAATACAGGGTTACTCTCATAATCAATACCCATCTTGTATTACACTGCATCTGTGTCCGTTCGTATCCACCACCTTGGTCCTTACATATTCCTCCACAGCTAGCCTTTACAACACTATCTTTGTTAACGTTGTGATCACATGCTACATATTCCTAGCCAAACTTGTGCACAATGTCCACTCAAAGCACCACATTTTAAAATGTCAACTCTTTATTTGATCTTAGGTAAATACAACTAAATATAAAGAAAAAAACCTGAATGTAAGTTGGCAACTTCACTTGAGCTATCAAGGACAAAACCAATGTAACCATTTTGTAAACACGCTGATATTCACAGCCTGCATTTCTAAGGAACAAATAATATTTCAAAATCTCTCATCCCTTTTGCTGTCAAAAATTTATATTATTTGATTTCAGTCGTAGAGCAGATAAGGCCCATTTGACTGCTGTAGCGGAAAAAAACAAATTGTTCACATATTGTTCTTTCATATTGTTCTGTGGGATTTCCTGCTTCATTAGTTGCTTTGGAGGAGTGACAGCGCGAGAGGGAGAGAGGGAGGGAGAGAGAGATAGAGGGAGAGGGGGGGAGAGAAAGGCAATATTGCTCTAAAGCTAACCTAATAAAGAACAAATAATATGCAAAGATTTATGGTTCTCATCGATAATAGTATTTCTGTTGAGAACTAGCAGCAAATATATAAGCCTGATAGAATAATACCAATACAGATTCAATTGTTAGCAGCATTTGTTTTTGTCTGCATTCCACGTATGTTGCCTCTTAATCCTCCTCTCCGTGTTACGCTACGAATCGTAATGTCTGTTATTTAATAATGTAAAAATAATATAAAACTCAAGATTATTTTTGCCATGCTATCGCTCGACTGTGAATGAAAAAGTGTCTGTTGTTCGGTCCACCATTTTCATCCACACTGATAGAACTTAAAAACTATTGGGTTGCCATGGAATTTGCTAAACACCATTCATTCCCCTGAGCTGTAATACATTGAATGGTTTAGTTTGGAGCTACCATCAGGTCAAATCTTCATTTAAAGGTGCAGTGTGTAATATGAAATCATCACAACAGTTGGCCTCTATGGCTCCCGTTCAGAGAAGCAACAGAAATTCTTCAAGAACATTCCAGCTGGTAGTTCTGATGGACACAGTGTGGCCAACTGTTCCGTTCTGTGCTTCTGCAGAGCTGAAGACATTCCAACTATGACGCTTACAAAATGGTGGAGCCCATGTCTTGGTCCATGGTATGGAGAAATACAGAGATATAAGAGACCCTTTCTAAGAAAAAAAAAAAAACAGCTATTATGCACTAAATTAACGTAATTATGGATATTATAATTATTTTCTACCAAGTGATGAAAAAAATCCCCAAATTCTACAAACTGCAGGTTTGAAGGTGGAGTCAGCGATTGTGGAGAACGCTCCAAAATCACTTTTTTTTGTCAAAATCATGACCTGATTCCGTATTGTGTGTGCGCTGGTTAGAAAAAGAAGAAGCTGGTGTTAATACACAGCCTAGGCTCTGTAAACTGGTATGTAAAGAAAGGGTATGTAAAACAGGGGGGGGGGGTTCACCTAGGGAGCTAGCAAAATGTTGTTTTTTCAGAGCCATATGCTGTGTATTGTATTTTATTAAGCGGATCATGTGGAGATAATCACTGATTTTGACCAAAACTGATTTCGACAACAAGCATTCTTCAGAATCGCTGACTCCACCTTTTTAAAGTGCAGTTTTCTTCTGCTTTACAGACATAACTACAGTCATTGTGTGGTGTACTCTGAAAGCTCAAATTCGACCCAAATTGTTTGAAACTGGGATTTTGGAAAACAAAACAAATGAACAAAACACATTTTGGACTGCACATGAACACACACATATCCTGTTTACATCCTCAGCCACTTCTCCAATCACACAACTACAACAGTACTAAGCTACTTGTTTCCCAGATAGGCCTATACTCATTGCTGCTCGTGTAGCTGCTTGTGTATAATCCCTATCCTCTCTCTCTCGCTCTCTTACACACACACACACACACACACACACACACACACACACACACACACACACACACACACACACACACACACACACACACACACACACACACACACACACACACACACACACACACACACACACACACCCTCACACGATCAGTGAAGGATGCAGGAACATGAAGCACGTCAGAAGCATTTTGCCGGGTGATTAATTGCGGCGGTGAGCGCTGGAGCCCGGCGGTCGGCCCGGGGGCGTCGCCCAGATCCCTGCACCTGCCACTCTGATCCACTGACCTCCCAACACACACACACACACACACACACACACACACACACACACACACACACACACACACACACACACACACACACACACACACTCTCTCACACACACATTCTTACACAAACACATAACATGCCAGTATTGTGCGTAGCGGAAATTAATTACACAGAAGTCATAATAATACCGTCTACATCATTCTGTATCAAAGGCTGAATTCACAGAAAAAGGCAAAAAGAAAAAGAATTACACATGCACGGAAATTTTTACAAAAATTTAAATACACAACTATTGATGGCTTGATTCTGTATTCAGTTAAAACACACACACACACACACACACACACACACACACACACACACACACACACACACACACACACACACACACACACACACACACACACACACACACCTGGGCCACAGCACAGCACCTCATGGGCCAACTCTGGTTCTGGGACCTTACTCTCCTGACTAACAAAGCCCATGGAAACTGGAGGACCTGGAGGAAACCAATGTGTTCACAAGGAGAAGGTTGACCCTTCAGACTATACAAAGCTTCTAACACTGCTGAAATAACAGAAGATCAGAGGGACTTCAACTGGTGGTGGTGCACCGGTGTGTTTGAAATCTAAGAAGGGTTTTCAGTAACCCTGTAAAGATACAACATCCACAATAACTGCAGACACAGGAAGGCATTATGTTAAAGGTGGAGTAGGAAGCTTCTAGTCAATTTCTTTCAAAATCAGTGAATATCTCATCACGATACTCTACCTGTACGTCCTGCGTTTTTGCTGAATAAATAATACAGTATTAAAACACAGCCTAGGTTCTGTAAACGGGCATGTTGCTAGCCAAGGTGTGCACCTTTGTTTCCACACCTTTGTTTCCATACCAGTTTACAGAGTCTAGACTGTGTATCATCACCACAAAGTATCAATAGGTGGATCGTGAGGAGATATTCACTGATTTTGACAAAAGCATTTTTGACAAACAAGCGTCCTCCAGAATGGCTGACTTCACCTTAATACACAATCTCTAAACTTAGTTCTCTTATTTGTTGAATTTATTTTGCCTAGTTATGGTCCACATCTACACAATGAAAAAGCTTAATAATGTTGTGCTATATACTAAATCTGCTGTCTTTCTTGAGAAATACATCGCAGTAGGTTATAAAAAAAAACTTTTCATCACATTTCAATGTCATTTTGAATCTTAGTTGTATCACAGATATCCCACATTAAGTTGTAATGTTCAACAACAATGTTAAAAAAAATAAGTAGAAATTATTTATAATTTCCCTGGACCTTTCCCACTCATAAGTTGACTCCTTTGTCCCACCCTGCTCTCTCACCACCTGAGTTGGTGGAAGGAGAGCATGTGTCTCAGGCCCACACTACATCTGTTGTACTTGGACGTATGTGCTTGTGTGTGTGTGTGTGTGTGTGTGTGTGTGTGTGTGTGTGTGTGTGTGTGTGTGTGTGTGGCAGCAGATGTCATTTGTTCTGAAATCAGCAGCTGGATTCCAAGTTCCCAGTGGGACCTTTTAATGTCTACAACACACACACATACACATACCCTGCTGCATACCACCATGCCCTACCTGCGGTCTATAATACGTGCACATGAAAAGGCAGATGTCTTGTGGGACAGTCGTGTGCATGTGTGTGTGTGTCAGTGTGTGTGTGTGTGTGTGTGTGTGTCACAGACCAACAGGTTGTGTTTGCTGATGGTTGAGGAGGTGAATAGATGTTGAATATATATATGTGTGTGTGTGTGTGTGTGTGTGTGTGTGTGTGTGTGTGTGTGTGTGTGTGTGTGTGTGTGTGTGTGTGTGTGTGTGTGTGTGTGTGTGTCTGTGTGTGTGGCTGCTGACTGTTAACATATGGAGTATATTACCTGCGCACATTGACCACAGGTATAGCGCACACACACTCTTATATTATATTCTAACCAAACGTTTGAAAGAAGTTTTTTTCCCAGAGTTCATAGGGCAGCACAAACTTCATCTGTAAAACTTTCCTTTCTCTTCCTTTATCATTGTTTTCTCCCAGTAGAAACCCATGGAAACAGGTGCTTTAATAACATACTTACTCATTCTTTCTTTCATATTAGTTAGATTTTTCCTCGATTAACAATGTTGGATGAAATCTTTAATAATATATATAAAACCACCAAGAAAAATACTCAAATTAACTTGAATATAACTGAATACAACTTCACATATGAACAGAAATTCTTACTGTATTAAGAAGTATATTTGTCTTATTATGTATTATATCATTTCAGAGTAATGGCGTGTTGAAAATGATTGGTTAAAACACTGAACGTATATTCAATTCACTTCTATTTTAAACATGTAATATGAAGTAGCAGCAGACTTACTGGTTATACTGCTGAGAAACATTCAAAGATAGTTCTAATCATTGACTATATGTTCAGATATGTGTGCATATGACTAGGCAGCTATTGCTGTGATCTCCTGTTATTCTCTTTGCCTTCCTTTAACCACAAATACCAATTTCATCACAAAAAACAATACAGCAGCAAACTTGTTGAAGTTGTTTTAAGGTTCACACGATTTAACTTTTGGTTGTATTACAGGTGCTGTAAGCGGAATGGTTCTTTTAGCTAACTTCCTGTAAGTTACTGCAGCTAGCAGTCCCCTCGCTCGTCCCTATGTCACCACATTAATGCACTGCGGTCTTCAAGCAGCGAGTTATCTAGCATCATCTCAGATCCATAAGTGTGATAAACCATGATAAAAACCATCAAAACAGACATTGGGAAGGATTTTTACCTGCTCCGCCATTGTAGGCGTATACACATTCACCCATCTGTTGCTCTGGCGTGCACCTGCAGTGAGACCATGGAGTGTATATACTATATCTGAGTGAGACGAATATCGGTTCGTAGCGTTCTCTCTTCTGATTGGATAAAAATTTCGGGATACTCCAATAAGTTTATTTGCCGATTACATGCAAAGCAGCTGACTGAGAGATCGGCTTTATGAAACGCGCACATTATGTAAGTGATCACTGTATGAATAAAGAGCGATTTTACACTTATATTAACATCAATAAACCGCTAACTTCACCTTTAATGTTGGTATATGATAATGCTATCTCTTGAATTTATAGAAAAGTTTTGTCCATTTGCGGTAAATATATAAAAGGCCACGATACAAGATCGCTCTTCCGTTTCACCGGCTTTGTTTTCTCTGGGATGTAATGAACATTCCTATACAGTATATATTCATTAATATTCATATATATATTTTTTTTCTTTTGCACTGTGGCCATTATAGAAAACCTTCACCTTAAAAGCCCTGGGGGTGTGTTAGCCCTGTAGCCATGGTGCCATATGGCTGTCTAGTACAGGATCTACCCTCGTCCTGACAATTAGGACCACGGGCTAAAAACACTGTCGGATCTGGAGCAAGGCCGAGAGAGGAGAGAGAGAGAGAGAGAGAGAGAGAGAGAGAGAGAGAGAGAGAGAATTTGAATTTTTACAAAAACACTTTATTACATTATTCAACAGAAACTACTGTACATCAAAACAGTGCTATTTGTACACAGTCTTTAAAAAAAATTAATTCTCCAATAAAAGCTTGTGCAAAGATGAACTCATCATTCCTGACAGAGAGAGAGAGAGAGAGAGAGAGAGAGAGAGAGAGAGAGAGAGAGAGAGAGAGAGAGAGAGAGAGAGAGAGAGAGAGAGAGAGAGAGAGAGAGAGAGAGAGAGAGAGAGAGAGAGAGAATTCGACCGGACGTATAGAGCGAAAGAGTGCTAAAGATGTGAAGGCTCATCTGAGTTGGGGTACTAGTACTACTAATAATAATAACACAAATAATAAGTAGAGGAGGTACGAAAGAAAATGACAAAAGTGGGCTAGACAGTGTTTAGCCCATTAAGCGTTGCAGAGGGAATCCATGTGCACAATGAGCCACCCATGAGTGAACCAGAGAGGCAGAGCTGCTTAATTACAGCCTGAAGAGATGGGAGAGTCTGCATCAGAGCACAAACAGGGAGGAAGTGAGTCGTACCCTCATGTTCCAAAGAGCATACTTCATTTTTTTCTATTCTACATACTAAACCTGATCATACAAAGCATCTAGTTAGCATACAGTATACTTTTACTAATTTATTTCACTAAAACATTATGTCTTGAACTTGCTTCTTTCTTTTGTATCCTTCGCATCCCTGGTTGTTTTTCATACGTAGGCTCCATTGATGTGACGTCACTTCCAGTTGCACACTGGATTCTTATGGGTCAGAATCACCCAAATAGCATGTCAACACTAACTAAAATGTCAACACTAATGTTGCGTTCCGAATCGCATACTCTTTCTTTTTCTATTCTACATACTACATCCGACGATAAAAAGAATCTAGTTAGGATGCAGTAGGCATACTATTGGGACATACTTTACTCTCTTATTTCATCATAACATTGCGCCTTGATCTTGCCTCTTGCTTTTATATCCGTCGCATCCCCGTTTGTTTTCATATGGAGGCTTCGTCGATGTTACGTCACTTCACGTGCGCACTGGATTGTTGGTCAGAATCGCCCAAATAGGATGCACTTTTCAACACTAACAATCTTGGCCGCATGAAGTAGGACATCCGGGTACTTCTAACCATCCTAAATCTGGCCACAAGAATCGGGACATCCTAAATCTTTTTTATACATACTATATAGTAGAAAGTATGCGATTCGGAACGCAACCTTACACTCTCGATTTTTAATCATACTAAATTTGACCACAATAATTGGTACATCCTATAACTTTTTTTCTACCATACTAAATAGCATAAAGTATGGGGATTTTAACATAAGGTAAGTTTTAGGAAGGAGGGATGGGAGGAAGTAAAGTCTTATGAGCTGAGACAAGGCAGGCAACACTATGGCTACTATGTCCATTCTAGTATAAACAAAAGGTCCAAAATGTAGGCTACTTTAAGGTGTTAATTTGACTTAACCTTGTCTATTGGCATCTGTATTTCTCCTATATACAACCATCTTTAACGGCCATTATCTCAATTCATTTCAAATCTCAACTTCTGAAGCACTTCCATCAAGAAAAATGATCCATAATAATTCTCAGCACTTGTCTGGATGGCATTACAGTAGGATTTGTTCATATGTTGTTAATTGTCTCTGATTTATGATATATTGTTCTCAAAAACATTCAGAAAAATTTATTTTAAGAGCTAGGAAAAATAAATAAAAAATGTTTAGGTTCTGGCTTTATCCAACATTTAGAATTTGGGGGTTTGAAAGAGAAGCAAATTAATAAAATATTAGTTAGATATTACCAAATTTGCATTTATATCCAAATATTTCTGAAAAAGTTGTAAGACAAAAAAAATATTGTTTTAATCTAAGTAGTCAACATGCAAAGTTCCTTGATATCTTGATTTTCCTTGTGATGTATCTGTGAAAAACACACAAACACAACACCTAACAGATTTCACACACACACACACACACACACACACACACACACACACACACACACACACACACACACATACACAGGAGAAGATGAATTATGACGGTAAAACCCGGGAGGCCCTTTAAAAAACACATCACCTCCCACCTCCAAACAGAAAGTGTCACACACAGAGAAAACAAACATCAAAATATTCAAGTCGTCTTTTAATCAGCATCTAAACATCTAACAACCGAGAACAAGAACTAAAAGTCAAAGTGTGTTAGGAAGCTATGAACAGATCTGAATTCTGAATCGCTAAATGAATATTTACTGTGACTAAAACCGTGGATAAATTAGACATTACACTTGTAGTTATTTTTTTTCCAGCACAGTGAAACAAATACAAATTCAAAGTTAAGTTAAGGTACTTTATTAGTCAATGGTTGGTTACATTGAAATGTGTCTTTCCACATATTCATAATGAAAGATTCCAAATATCACATTTACATCCAATGACATTGTTCAGTGCTTCCTTCCTGTAGCTATTTCTATGGCTATGAAGGTAGTGTGTATAATGGAACCATGATATTCACCTAACCTTAAAGGTGCAGTGTGTAATATGACATCATCAAGAAAGTTCTACAAAGTTCTAGAATGCAACACTCCCTGGGTAACCCCAACCCTTTTGAAAAATAACAGAAGCCACAGTGGCCTTCAAGGACAAGAACAATTCAAAATTTTAAAACAATGCACCTGATGACATTCCAACTATGACACTTTTAAGATGGCAGCACTAGGCCTTGGTCCAAGATATGCAGAAATATGGACATATATGAGACCCTTTCTAAGGGAAAAAATAATAATTCAAAAAAAAAAATTCAGCTATTATGCACTAAATTAAATGTACTTATGGATATTATAATTACTTTCTACAAAATCTGCTAGGAAATAAAACCCAAAATTCTACACACTGCAGGTTTAACCTTTTTAATTGATTTATTGATGAATTTATACATGTATTGAAAGTCTTGACAGTCATGGTAACTTGTCCATTAATAATAATGTTCTGTTTTGTGATAAGGCTGTTCATAAAAACAACAGAATTATGCTTCTACAACAGCAGCATTGGAGAGAAAAACAACTGAGAATGAATAGTTCATCAACGTCAACCAGTTTAAAAGCAGCTTGAACCTGGTTTAATGTTACACAATTAAATGCCGAACGCGGCGCATTCACTTTATATACATCTGCGTATACGCTTCTTAAAGAGGTGACGTTAATAATGGCCAACATTTAAGTTGATCGGATAGTGTCCCTGTCCACTTGATGTACGAGGTGTGTGTGTGTGTGTGTGTGTGTGTGAGAGAGAGAGGGCGAGAGAGAGAGAAACTTCTCCATTTATTTTCTGCTGTGCTGCCTGGCACACATGTTTAGCCCGGGGTGATGGCGGGAAGAAGGAAGTATTTCTAAAAAAACAGGGCAATTCTAGAAAAATCCCTGGCAGCTAGACCCACCTCCCTACCCCCCTTCTCTCCATGTCTTTGGCTGGGTCATTGCATAATTTAGTAATCAACTAAATTAAGGTACGGAGAGATGAACTCGCAGCTCGTGAGCATTTGTGTCAAGTTCATCGGCTTTTGCAACAGAAAAAAAAATTAAGAATATAAAGGCCTCCGCGCTTTAATGGATCTCAAAACTGCCTCCCATTTTCATCTTTAGCGCACGCTCATACGCACAAACACACACACACACACACACACACGCGCGCGCACACACGCACGCACGCACGCACGCACGCACGCACGCACGCACGCACGCACGCACGCACGCACGCACGCACGCACGCACACACACACACACACACACACACACACACACACACACAGACACGCACACAGGCACCATTTGGTGTTTATGTAAATGTGCAAAAAAAACAAAATGGCTGCCTGCCAAATCCTGTCAGTAAACAAAGCGGGTTGGAGTGCCAGGCAGGAGAGTGTTGTGTGTTGTTAAGGTGGACCGCTCAGGATAGAACCCAGAGCGCCGGGCGGTCCGGTGAGGCCAGGACACCTTAAACCAGGGCGCCGGTGACCATGTTAAAAACAGCCATTTACTTGTGATCAGATGCAAGGAGTGTTGGTCTGCATCTCTAAAACAGGGACATTGTTTCCTGGGCCTCTTGGTTTGGAGTGTGTGTGTGTGTGTGTGGGGGGGGGGGGGTTGTCATGGCAGCTGAACAGCCAATAATCAGAGCGGATCTGAACAGCGGATCAGAACCTCGCATCAAGCCACTGTCATGGTCACTGCAGAGTTCTGTGTAGGTTATAAGGCCATCACTACATTCGCAATCGTCCATAGTCAGGGCTCAGATCAGGCCTTTATAAGTAGGGCTGGGTATCAAAGTTCAATACTTTTCCGGTACAAAACCAAAAGGCCTCAATACCATCGAGTATCGTGAAATGTAGGGCATCGAAATGTCAAGTATCTAAAAATGCAATCAATCTATAGATAGTCAAAGTACTGGTGATTGGCTGTGTGGAGCTGCAGTGGCACAAGAGACTCTGGGGAATTAGTACTGTTCTAACTCTAGCCCCCTTAACATTTTACATGTCAAATGATCTCTTCTTCACTGGTAAAGGGTCATTTAGAATCTTACACTTCAACTACTTCCAGTGCTCTCTCATCTATGTGTTTTACTCTCCACTATGCTAAAGTTGGCTTTGTTTCTCCCAGGTGGAAGTATTTATTTATGGTAATTCAACACACCTTTTTGATGACATGAGCATTACCTCTAAAGTACATCGGTTGGGACTCTTACAACTAAGTGAACAAACCTTTATTAATCTGTCTTCCTAGGTGTGCCTGGATGTATTTTTTCAGTCAGTGATTATATTCTCCCATTCTCCAGTGTGTCCCTGAAGGCCTCAGCAGGTTTCTCTCTACCCACTTCAGGGTGTGTGTGTGTGTGTGTGTGTGTGTGTGTGTGTGTGTGTGTGTGTGTGTGTGTGTTTGTGTATGTGTGGAGGAGGGGGGTGGGGGGAGGGCTCACACTGACCTTATCGTCTTAAGGGAGGAGATAGTATGCGTTTGGTTACTTAAGGGAAGTAAAGAGAAGTTCATAAGCCTGGTGTGTGATTCATTGGTGTCATTGAGTGTGTCGTATTTAGGCCATTTCCTGGTGCTTCATTTTGTAAGATGAAATCAGAAAATTGTAATATTGAAAGAAATGTATCTAAACGCTGTAATTTGTTAATTTTTCATATATTTGTAATGCTCGAATCGAAGGAAATGTACTTTTATGTACTCAATCACCAAAACACCGAACATATTTACTTAATATTTGTTTCCCTCCTTCTGTCTTTCCTCCTACCTGCTTTTTTGATGGATATAGATAGATAGATAGATAGATAGATAGATAGATAGATAGATAGATAGATAGATAGATAGATAGATAGATAGATAGATAGATAGATAGATAGATAGATAGATAGATATGTTATCATCCAGTTCTGATCTGTGTGGGGGGCGGGGTTGTTTGAATGTTTTAAATTATTGTTTCATGTATTGAACTATAGTTTTCAGAATTTCCTTCGATGCTTCATTTTCACTGAACCTTGTTTCTTTTCATTTCTGCTACTTTTTGCCAGGAGGTGTCTGCCCCTGGCTCTCACTCTGTGTACAGATAACTGATCTAATGTTAATTAAACATGTGACTGGATTGATTTGACCCCCGCCCCCCCTACAGCCAACCCCCCTGTTTGCTCAGCTATAGGACGGACGAGAGGGTAAGCAAAAATACACTGGCTAATTATTTCAGATAACGCAATTAATATATGCATATTAAGCATAAATTCCACAATGGAAAATGTAGACGTCAGCAGGTACAGTGTGTGTGTGTGTGTGTGTCTGCGTGTTTTCCTGCACATGGCAATGTATGTGCTCTATTCTCTGGTGGCAGGTATAGCAACATTAATCTCGGCCTGTTTTGGGTCTCTTTACTACACAGAGGTTAGAGTCTGTATCTGAAGGTGTGTGTGTGTGTGTGTGTGTGTGTGTGTGTGTGTGTGTGTGTGTGTGTGTGTGTGTGTGTGTGTGTGTGTGTGTGTGTGTGTGTGTGTGTGTGCGTGTGTGTGTGTGTGTGTTTGCTTCTGCTAAAAATAAGCGCATTTGAAAATTAAAAAAAAAACATGAGTATTTATCTCTGTCATCTCCAGCTCTGCATACTCATTCTTACACACACAAAATGCATAGACAAACACACATATACCGGTGTGCAGACAAACACACACACACACACACACACACACACACACACACATACAAACTCGCACACTGTATGTGCAATAGGCCAGGTGCAGGTGCGGGCAGTGTGTCTCTCCACATGTATGTGTTTGTATGGCTAGTGGTTTGGTGTGTGTGTGTGTGTGTGTGTGTGTGTGTGTGTGTGTGTGTGTGTGTGCGTGTGTGCATCTACCTGCTACGCTAATGATCTGCAGCTGTCAGCCACACACACACACACACACACACACACACACACACACACACACAAAGAGAGAGAAAAGAGACACAACAGAAGGACACAGAAATAATAAAAAGGGAAAATAAAATATAATGGAAATAGAAAATGAGACGTAGGAAAAGATCAAATAGAATATAGCACGTAAGAGTGGCAAAGAAAAGGGAAACTATACTGTAGACCCAGATGAAAAAACAAAATGGAAAAGATGGAGGGATGAAAGGTGAGGGATACGGACAGAATAAATAACACACGAAAAATACCAGACGAAGAAAGTGAGAGAATGCAAAGCTCTGGCGGGGAAAAAAAGGAAAAAGTAGGAGTGGAAGTGTAATGAAGACTACAAAAAGTGAAAGAGATGAAAAAGGGAGAGACAAAGGAGAGGAGGAGGAGGTGGAGAAGAAGTGAGTGAAACGTTGGCATTCTTCCAAACAGTGGCATGCTTCCTCTCTGGTGTGAAAACCTGCTGCATGTCATTAGAGCTGCCAATCACCAGCTGCTGTAGCCACTATAGTGCAGCTCCATAGCAAGGCTATACAGCTGCAGCCATCGCACACTAAAACACTTAACCAACGCTCCTACACATTCTTAAATAGGCTTCACCCTTTCAGTTTAGCT
>NC_137222.1:22313796-22321296 GCF_949987685.1 Ammodytes marinus | reverse complement strand
TTTGGGATGTAAGAAATTCCCTGTGTTCCAAAACCCCTTATACTTTCTGCGATTTAGTTTGGTAGAAAAAAAGATTTAGGATGTCCCAATTGTTCTGGTCAGATTTAGTATGCTAAAAAAATACTCCGGATGCCCTACTACATCCGCAGCGGAAGTGACGTCACTTACAGTATATAAAAACAACCAGGGATGCGACGGATATAAAAGCAAGAGGCAAGGTCAAGGCGAAATAAATAAGTGAAAGTATCTTCCAATTGTGTGCCTGCTGCATGCGTACTAAATTATTTTTATGATCGGCTGTAGTATGGAGAATAGAAAAAATAAATAGTATGCTATTTGGAAAGCAGGGTTACTGTGAAGAATGCCATTAAATCCATTCATCCAATCAATGGTCAGGTGGCTTGCTGGCACTTTAGAGACGGTCCCTGAAACTTTGCCTCTTACTTCTTTCTCTCTGATGGACTAATTATTGTCGTTGTTCTGCCACTCGCGCTGCTGGCTGCCAAATGGAATTAAAAACCAATTATTGATAAATGAAGAGTGGCTTTGGCTGGTTGTGTGTGTGTGTGTGTGTGTGTGTGTGTGATGTGTGTGTGTGTGTGTGTGTGTGTGTGTGTGTGTGTGTGTGTGTGTGTGTCTGTCTGGAACAGAGCCTGGACCAGAGTACTACTACATCTGTCATCCAAGCGCCGTGACGACCACTCATGTGTGGCGTCGCATCCTGTGCATTCAACAGACACACACACACACACACACACACACACACACACACACACACACACACACACACACACACACACACACACACACACACACACACCTGCACTGCAAGGCCTTTGCTGCAGGAGTGTTTGTGTGTGTGTTTGTGTGTGTGTGTGTGTGTGTCTGTCTGTCTGTAATATGTTTGACTGTGCATCTGTGTTTTCATATGTGTGCTCAGATGTGTGTGTGATGTATGTCAGTGACATTTTAGCATGTGCATAAGAACATGTATGCAGGTGTGTGTGCAGATGTTTGTGTGAGTGAGTGGTGTGTGAGTGAGTGAGTGAGTGAGTGAGTAAAGACTATATGCTATCTTTGACTGCATGTTTGTTGTGTGTGTGTGTGTGTGTGTGTGTGTGTGTGTGTGTGTGTGTGTGTGTGACAGATTGACGTGTGCACAGATGGCGGATGATGAACATATGAATTTCACTTCACACTTTTACATGTTGACATGACAACAGTGTTAAAGCACATATGATAAGACATGTCAAGAAAAGAAAAGAAAATTATAAGAGAAGAAATAGATTTGATCACACACACACACACACACACACACACACACACACACACACACACACAGACAAGATATTCCATCCTCAAGGATCCTTCTTCTGTTCTTCAAGTTTCTTTCATTTTTCCTGCCAAAGTTTCTCTCTCTCTCTCTCTCTCTCTCTCTCTCTCTCTCTCTCTCTCTCTCTCTCTCTCTCTGAAGTAAGAGCCTAAGAATAGACGTACTGGGCAGACTGTGAAGCCCCCCTGAGACACACTTGTGATTTTTTTATGAAATTACTCAAAATTCAATATAGTAGGATATACTGGAGTCATTCTGGAAGCACGCTCGTCTGTGCTGTGTTTGTGCTGAAAAAAGTAAATCCAGTGTTAATGAGGGTGTTGCCCATCAGGACCCTCGCTGGACTTGCCCTGTCCTGACTCGGGAATGGAACCCTGGTTTCCTGTACCATAGACCATAGTCACCATAGGTCCCAAGAGAGTGGAGCTTACACACTGCAGTCTATTGACTTGTCGGCTATTTTCAGAAGTGCTAAAAGAAAAATGTGTGTATGAGTGTTTCTACATGTACATATACTGTGTGTGTGTCTGTGTGTGTGTGTGTGTGTGTGTGTGTGTGTGTGTGTGTGTGTGTGTGTGTGTGTGTGTGTGTTAATCGGTGGGGGTCTCATAGTTGTTTTTCCAGAAAAACAGTTTTGTAATTACATCTTGGAGGGGGGGGGAAACTCGTTATCAGTGTTAGTGCGCGGCCGACGGCGAACGCTTTGAAATATGTCTCCTCTTCAGCGCGGCGACGCCAAAGCACTGCTAATAACTGCTGATAAACCAGGCCAGTGTAATTGCATCTATTTGCATTTTTTAAAATAATGCCGCTGAAAAATATGAATGTGTTTGCTGTAGACAGTGTAGACTGCAGGCTGGCTCACACACTAGGGGGGAGAAGGTTTTTTTTTTTTAAATGAATTATTTCTGCCTGTTTTCATTTCAGATTATCATTTGACCTTTTTTTTTAATAAACTGATATATTATCCTCATCATTTCAAGGATTAATATTAGTATTATATCACAGGGGGAGACACTGCTGCCCTTCACACAGTTAGAAATGCTTTCCAATGACATAATAAAAAGCCATTTGGTTTTGTTTACTCTTCATTTCTGGTGTTCATAATGCATAACAATTTAAACCTACACAGCAACACAGAAGCTCCACATTAAAATATGGAGTCAGCAACTCTGGAGTACGCATGTTGTCACAATCCCTTTTTGTCAAAATCAGTGAATATCCCACTCACGATCAAGTTCATACACAGTATACGGTGGGCCCCCTTTGTTGGCATACTCTTTGTTTACATGCCAGTTTACAGAGCCTAGGCTGTGTATTAAAACAGAGCACACACAGGAGGCAGGTAGCGGACCGTGAAGATACATTCACCAATTTTGATAAAAATTGGTTTTGACAAATATAATCGCTGACTGACTCCACCTTTAAGTCTCATGTTGTTCTTCAGAATCATTCCCCATGTGTATCTACTACTCTTCCCATTTGGCTTCCTTCCACTTTCTTTCTCTTTCTCATCCTCCTCTTCTTGTCCTCCTCTTGTCACTCTTTGTCCCCACTTTCCTTTTGTCGTACTTGTTTACTTTTTTCCCTAAATTCTCTTCTCTCCGGCTCGTTTCCCCTTCACATGTATGAGTGTGTGTGTGTGTGTGTGTGTGTGTGTGTGTGTGTGTGTGTGTGTGTGTGTGTGTGTGTGTGTGTGCTTTAATTAATACCACAGCAGCCTGCTCCCCTCTCTCCTGCTCTGGACATTAATCACAGGTATTTTCGGGGGAAGCGAGGCAGCGGCACAGGTGCAGCTCGTCGGGGCAAAGAGAGACAGAGAGAGAGAGACAGAGAGAGAGAGAGACACAGAGAGAGAGACATAGAGAGTCAGATGATGTATGGAAATACACGGCAGAGCCTGATCTGGCTAGCCCAATCATCATCCATCACCATCCGGTCGCCGGGCGGAAACAAGTTATTCCCACCAATGGAATAAAAGGGATTTACAGTATACTCTCCCCACATCAGGAACAAAACAAGTTGGACGGTTTGTTAAGTGGGTAAAATAGGAAGCAAAGTTCATGTAGGTCCACCTGCACTCAAAGGATGGACCAATGTGTTTGGGTCTTTTGTTCTTTCTCTGACCATACTGTGTATCTATAAATCAGTAAATCAGTAAGTTAACAGGCAGGTTAACAGGAGTTAGGTCCACATGCTACTGAATTGTCCTTTAAAATGTGTGTGGTGTGCAAAATGCCTTCAGTCATGTGAAGCAACAAGCACAAATGCATGTAATGACTCTTTGATTTCCCCTTGTTTTCTAAAACAAAAGAAAAAAGTAAAGCCAAGCTGTATATTCGTCAAACAGATTTGGGGAAGGTCGGAAAGTCTTAATGACCGACATACTAATGCCATCTGACCACTGGCCTTCTCCTTTAAAATCAACTGGAGACAGTTACAGACTTGACACAGTCAGACAAAAAAAGATGTTACACCAGTGGATCAGGCTTTAGAAGAAATGTGTATGTCAGAATTGGGGATAGTAGTGAAACTGCTGATGTCCCCTTGCGTGATCTAATTGGTCTACCTTTGTTCACTCAGAGTATTTCAACAGAAGCTGTAGTGTATGGAGCCCTGTTGGTCTGTGGAGTGATGGGGCCATTGCAACATATTGTCTGGAGGTTGACACAAAGATGAGTTAACACTAGGTTGCCATCAAGTTTGCCACCATGCTGCTATCAAATGCACATGTGGAGAGAGAGGGCAGTTTTTCTCAAGCGCAACCTTCTCAATGATGAAAAAAAGACAACTGCATGTGATAACTCTTCATCTCCAGGCCTGAACCTTCTCCGCCACCTCTCAATACTTCTGAGTTAATTCATTGGTGTATTATTTGTATACAGGAGCTTATGGCAGCGTAGACATTGTGATTGACAAGCTGTTTCTTCATTGATCTAAGACTGTGGTCTGTCTGTGTGAAGACACTTTGAGGGACTGTTTGAAAAGAGTCACTTGACTGCAGGTAATGGATGCTGCATTTAAGGTCATGATGAAATGCAAATACTTCGAGTGTCCTGCAAGAAACCTTTCATGCTTAATCTTAAATATTTTATAGCATAGCGTGTGTGTGTGTGTGTGTGTGTGTGTGTGTGTGTGTGTGTGTGTGTGTTTTCAAACTCCATAAATTAGAATGAGATGAATAGTTAAATATGAAAATATGACAGGCTGGTCGTTTGACGCTTGTGCACATTGACAAGAGACATCTGCCCTGGCCTGTAGAGAGTACAAGCTGTGTGTGTGTGTGTGTGTGTGTTTGCAAAGAAAGAGTGTGTGTGTGTGTGTGTGTGTGTGTGTGTGTGTGTGTGTGTGTGTGTGTGTGTGTGTGTGTGTGTGTGTGTGTGTGTGTATTGGGGGGGGGGGGGTTGTACAGAAAACTTCTCATTTACATTTATTCCTGGGCTTTTAGCCGATACTCTAGCATGTGTGGATACATTTTGGTATGTTCATACTGTATGTGTGTGTGTTATATTGTGTGTGTGTGTGTGTGTGTGTGTCTGTGTGTGTGCGCTCCTGTCAGAAGAGGGGATGAAAGGATGAGAGAAGTCTCCGGAGAACAAACGGATGAGCAGACAGACAGCGGATGATGGTGAGGGGCGGGGAGGGAGCGCGACACCAGGCATAGCACCAACGCTGCCTCCATCGCTCGCTTCTGATTAAAACACGTTCTGCTGGTTAATACTTTAATGAAATATTACCACAGTTAAGTGTAATTGAATTAAATGGAGAGCCGGCAGTGAGATTAGTGGCCATGTCAGAACAACCTTAGGAGGATAACCCCTCCCACCCCCCCCACCCCGCCCCCCAAATGACTACCAGAGCGTTGGCTTAGCCGCTCTGCTCTCACTCTGCTCTCATATACACACACACACACACACACACACACACACACACACACACACGTTTACGGCTATACTTGTGAGAACATTCATTGACCTAATGTCCTCACTTTCCAAAAATGTCCTCAATTTGATGGTTAAAAGCTGAAATTGGTCCTCAAAAAGAAGCCTGTACAAATACAAGTACACACACACACACACACCGAACACGCACGCACACACACACACACACACACACCACACACACACACACACACACACACACACACACACACACACACACACACACACACACACACACATACAGTCATACACATACACGAAGGCTCATACTGGCCGTATACACAGACAAATTCGCTAAGGCAATTACACATATTCAAACAAAATCCAGATCACACATCTTCAGAAAGTCATACATCATTCATTACAGATATTTCCAATAATAATTGTAGCATCTTTAATGGTCAGGTCTTGGTTCGAGACTTGCACAATAGTTTCACCCACATTCCTCAACAGAGACATACATATTGTTACGGCTAAAGGTTTGAACCCACTTGACCCATGTTTCTGATGCCAAACCCATATTTATATATTAATGTAATTATATCTACACCTTCCACACACAAACACACACAATATATAAGACCAAAAGTACTTCAAGTTGTATTTGATTGTTTTTATTATTGTTACAGATTGACACACGCACACGCGCACGCAGGCACACACACACACAACACACACACACACACACACACACACACACACACACACACACACACACACACACACACACATAGGCCCCATTACATATAATTACACGTTCTCAAATTACGCGTCTTAAACACATGCACATGCATATCGCCATGACAGGATTAGCTTTGTGTGTGTGTGTGTGTGTGTGTGTGTGTGTGTGTGTGTGTGTGTGTGTGTGTGTGTGTGTGTGCGTTTGTGTGTTTGTGTGTATAAGAGGTGGGCTTTTGCAGTTAATCAGGAAGGGTATTAGGCTCTAATAATGACTAGACTAAATAGACTTGGAAGTAATGACAATAAGTGTGTGTGTGTGTGTGTGTGGGGGGGGGGGCATAACATGGACTGATACTGAATTAAAGCTCCCAATTAGCTGGACTATTTGATCTGCATTCATCAGACCTGAACCAAGACACACACAGACACACACAGACACACAGACACACACACACACACATACAAATACACATTTACATTACAGTGTGTGTGTGTGTGTTCGTGTGTTTCTGTGTGTCTGTGCGTGTGTGAGAGAGAGAGACCTAAAAGCCTGGAAAATTAAAAAGAAAGGTTGAGAAGACTGAGCAAGTGTGTACGCCCGGTTTAACCACATTATCATAATGAATCAGATAACACTGACAGTATTGGTGTAGCAATTACCATTAGAGTTATCTGTCGCTTGCCACTTGTTACTGTCCTTTCATTTTTCCTGTAATCATGACCATCATAATCCTCCTTTATATGCTGATTTGTAACGGCTGGATCAGGAGGACACAGGCGCGGTGACAGTATCAGTTTTAAGAAGATTTATTTTGGAAGTAACCAGCCGTGATCCGGGGGGGGGGGGGGGGGGTGGGGGGCTGGCTGTCATGGGGCTCCAGGGAGAGAGCAACGGGGCAAGTCCAGGGAGCTGAGTGTGAGCGGGCTAGAGCAGGCAGGCAGAGGGGTCCGGGAGGAAGTGCTGGCGGGCGAGGGCTGGAGCTGGTGGCTGGAGTCAGGCCGGGAGAGCGGTGGCAGAAAAAACAGGAGTTAGCCAGGAACAATGCAAAAAGCGGAGCTGTAAACAGGTTAGCTTAGAGAGAGGACTGACTGTGTGGAAACAGAATCTACAATCTGACAGTGTCTGGAAGGTAGGCCCGGGTATATGAAGAGCAGTTGATTGATGATTGATGGCAGCTGTGAATGCTGGTGATTGACTCCAGCACACCTGACTCCAACCCTGCAATTAGACCAGCACACAGACAAGGGTAAAAGGGAAAAACAACACAAGGGCTTGAGGCCCAAGCAGGATCATAACATGATTATTAATAATATCCACAATTCATTTACTCCATGTAGTATTAAAGCCATTGTGGGTAACTTTTTCATATAAAAGAATGGCGGTTGCATTCATGCCATCGCCAAACGAGTTGAAGTTGATTAAGCTCCACAAAAGTCTCTCTGCATTTCTCAGTAGTTGAATCAACAACTGAAACATTTCTTGGGCGCTTCTTGGGATTTTTCTGATCTCCTGCGACACCAGTTTGCAAACGCTGCCATACTGAG
>NC_137222.1:22281296-22311296 GCF_949987685.1 Ammodytes marinus | reverse complement strand
AGAATAAAATGTGTCAGCAGGGCTAAAGTGTCACGTGTGTGTTGTTGAGAGTGTGTGTGTGAGAGAGAGAGAGAGAGAGAGAGAGAGAAATTATCTGATATATGAATATGCATACTTTCTTTTGTCACCACTCCACAGAAAGCTGAAGCCCATTGCCTTCATGTCCTTTAAGGCCAGGACGGCTATCGACCATCGCCAGAAAATGGAGTTGGACGATTCAGTCTGCTCCAGTCTCCCCGACATGGCCCAAAAAAGTTGTCTGCGCTTGCACGAGTTGTAATGTCTCCATCAGCAGCAGGCGCCGCTAATCTGTATTGTGGCCCAAAAAAAAACACAAAACCGGAAATGACTGGACATCTCTGTAGACCAAAGCACAGAGCACAGTCATTGTTGTCAGCAGAGTGTTGAGAAGGATTGTTGTTGTAATTACTCGCTGAACGAATAAATCAAATTAAAACGATGGCTTGTGATGCGACGATGCTGTTGGCAGCTCTCGGGCTTCTCTGATTCGATAGTCAAGGGCCAGCCCTCCACCAATCAGATTGATCAGACTGAAAGACTGGACAACGCCGATTACACATGTTGAATCGGGTGAGAAGAATGCCGACGACTGACGTCACCGAACACACCAAACAGACTCATGTCCCCGCCCCCTCCAGACCCTCCTACCATGTCCGATGCCCGATTTTCGGCCCGGTGTGTTTTCGCCTTTAACTTTTCTTTCCCTGTACTTCTTCATAGTTGGTTTGCTTTTTTCAACATTGTACAACATGAGTCTAAAAATCTGGTGTTAATACATAGCCCAGGCTCCAAAAAGCTGATCTCCTTCAGTGTCTCTATCAGACGCAGTGGGCTTATCCAATGGGACCGATGCTAACAGCGTTGTTTCTGTAGCACCTAGCTTAGGTCCTGACGGGTCTATAGTTGCGTAGCTGCCACAGCCAGAGCAAAGACTGTTCATGCAGGCCAGAGCCGTTCTACAACTATCATTGCTGTCCGGCATAAACCCAATCTACCAAGTAAGAGTCGGCAGTGGAACCATACCATACCATACCATACCATACCATACCATACCATACCATACCATACCATACCAAACCATACCATACCATACCATACCATACCATACCAAACCATACCATACCATACCATACCATACCATACCATACCAAACCATACCATACCATACCATACCATACCATACCAAACCATACCAAACCATACCATACCATACCATACCATACCATACCATACCATACCATACCATACCAAACCATACCATACCAAACTGTACTGTTTAGTGGGAATAGAATCACATCACTTCAACATTGGAAATAAGTCATTGTTGTTTGTATGGTCGTAAAAAAAACAGGACTTGAGAAAACACTTCTCGTACAGCGTTGTGTTCACAGAATTTTATACCAAGCTCTTTCCGGTGTGGATGCTTGTTGGTGTCAATAATCGTTATTAGCGTTAATTGGCATGGGACTATTAATAGATAAACTGGGAGAATGTAAAAAAAAGTTGTTAAGAAGTAGGACGCTAAGAGGATGTGTAGTATTTCACATCTCTGAAGCTCCCTCTTACCTGATATCTATCTTATATGAAGTCACATGTTTGATTTCCCATGTTGCATTGACGCTGTTGTTCATTTGGATGTATGTTGTGAAGTGTGTTCTCCATCAACACCCTCCTATTCCTCTGTGTGCGTGTCTTACCTTTGTGTTGTGTGTGTGAGTGTCGTTAAAGGGTAGTGGTTCAGAATAACAACGAAGGCAACACTTACATGTGTGCGTGTTTGTGTGTTGTGTATGCTCCCTTGCCAGATTCACATTGTATTGCACTGAGTGTGTGTGTGTGTGTGTGTGTGTGTGTGTGTGTGTGTGTGTGTGTGTGTGCGTCTGTGTTTTAATGTGTGTGACAGCAGGTCTGGGTCCATAAAGCACCAATAAAGCCAAACCTGAAATCATGCAGAGGGCGTCACGCTGTGGGA
Source organism: Ammodytes marinus (assembly GCF_949987685.1). Taxonomy (NCBI): domain Eukaryota; kingdom Metazoa; phylum Chordata; class Actinopteri; order Uranoscopiformes; family Ammodytidae; genus Ammodytes; species Ammodytes marinus. The sequence goes on along the minus strand of NC_137222.1, from coordinate 22,309,303 downwards.
AGGAGTAAAACGTGCAGAGACCCTAAAGAGAGTTTGAAAAAATCTTCAACACTGCCACCACATCAAGCTCACTCTTTTCCATTGGTAGCTCAGTTCGGTTCGGCATGGTTTGGCAGGGCACGCTTACCCCCTAGATCTGGCCTGCGTTTCCCACTGCCGATAGTACTATTACTTTTGTGAAGAGCTTTATGCTGGTTGGGCGATAGGTCTCGTGACATCAGAGAAGCGGGGACACACAGCCGCTGATTAATTCAATAAAGTGGAAAAACACCACACACTGTAGGCCTACACAGACACACCCTGGTTTTCTCACTCTGTTGTATTTGAGACTGAGAAGCTGTTTGAAACAAGTGCATGTTATCTGTACCTAGCCTTCCTCTTTTAACATTATGGGCGGCAATTATTTTCCTGCTAATTGAGTTTTTCTTTCCTTTTAAAAAAAGAAGTGGAAGGTCTGAAGCAGCTGCAGCGAGTAGATCAATAATTACATCAATACTCATTTCATCAATACATATAAACTGTACTGACATTCTATCATTCAATTTTGAGCCTTATAAACATGATGAAGACATGTAACTGAATAAATATGTTGGCAGCAAACCAAGGATGGGTTTGTAGTTGAAGTTATACCAGTGTGAAAGTCTACATATATTATGTTCTCAATCTCAATTGTTTCTGGAGAAAGGTGTATGTGTGTATTTTGAGTGATGTCACACATGGATATACACGCACGCACGCACGCACGCACACACACACACACACACACACAGTCACACCTGTTCTAGACAAACCCTGGCAGAGTTGTGTGCGTGCGTGTGTGTGTGTGTGTGTGTGTGTGTGTGTGTGTGTGTGTGTGTGTGTGTATCTGTTGGTCTGCTTGCCAATTACAAGCGTCCCCGGTCCGTCTCCGCTAACAGACTTTGTGCGGATGCCAGAGGTTCAGCGCGTCTTAAATCACTCCGCCGCTCCAAACCCTGACAGTGTGTTCTGTGATGTTTAATTAGGAATAATACTTTCTAATACTCCACCAATTAGGGGCCTGTCTAGCGCTCAGTCAGGGGACTTGTGTTAAGTGAAAAAGGGGGCAGGGAAGAAAAACTCCCAAAAATAAAATGACTGGTACAGGTATAATGCCAGGTTGGTACACCCCCAGGTTTTTTAAATTTTTATTCCAGTAAAATTACTGGCACTGCTGAACGATTTTTTACTAATGATTCCTTCAAAGCTTTTTCTCGACGGAAATCACTAATTAAAACAAGGCTGGAAGTCTCAGCCAAGAGGAATTTTAACATTACCATTAAAGTAAAATGTGTGCCAGTAAGCTTAAAAATAAGAAATGGTGTCAGGGATTTTTATTTTTTTTAAACAGGGTTTGTTGATAACAGAAGCAGAGCTGTTTCACAATAAAGCGCTCCGATTTCTGTTTCCCTTATTGGGTCACTAAAGGCTTTTGTCCCATAAATAGGACCTAACACAGAAACGCGCGCGCGCACACACACGCACGCACACACGCACGCACGCACACACACACACACACACACCATGCTCACTGCTGCCTAAAGCAACAACAGAGAAACAAATAAAAAAAGAAATAAAGAATATCACCAAACGGATTTAACAACCCACTGCGAGAGAGAGAGAGAGAGAGAGTGAGAGAGAGAGAGAGAGAGAGAGAGAGAGAGAGGGAGAGAGAGAGAGACACACACAGACACAGGGGATGTTGTGTTTTAGGATGTCCGTTCAGCGTTCACTAAAAGTAGGTCACGCACACACACACACACAAAACAGTGTCTGACCTGGACCAAAAATGCTACAGCACAAGTACAAGCATTCACTTGCTGTGTGTGAGTGCGTGTGTGTGTGTGTCTGTGAAATTGTGATAAGTTTATTGTTTTATTTCCACTTGATTATCAAAGGTCACATAATATGCTAATTTTCAGGTTCAAAATTGTAATTTGTGTTTTTTTACAAGAATGTTTTTCATGGTGTAGTGTCCAAACAAAAATCATTTCTCACATTGCCATTGCTGAATCTCCTCTTTTCAGCCTTTGTCTGAAAGGCTCCTTTTCAAAGCCTGTCTTCCAAAAAGCCCAGTCTGCTCTGATTGGAGCTGTATCTAGCTGCCGGTTTGAATCTATTTGCCAGTTGGCAATTGGGGACAATTTTAGCGTATATAAAATGTTGATGTTTTGTAGACTTATTGGAGGATAGACAACATTTGCAAATGGAACACATTGTGATGAGTGAGTCCGTTAGTGGTGTAAAATGTCTTCTGTGGCTCTGGGCTAGCTTTGTTGAGTCCTGATGATGTCATAGTGATGTCATCAAGGTTGCTTGGGCGTGAGACCACTTTCACCAAGAAGGCAAGAGATTACAGATGTTACGGTGGCCTTTACAGACAATAAGATAGTTGTACTAAAGGTGGCATCATCCACCGCTGCCTCAAGTCTTTCCACAATATCAAGTGATGAGGTGAAGACGTATTTAGTTATTCATTCCATAGTACTTCTTCTTCATTTTTGTCTATTCTGTGCTACTGTAGAAGCATAGAGGAGCAACATGGCAGCTTCAGCGCCCTGCTCCTTCGTCGATATAAAAGGCTCATTTTAAGGTGATAAAAAAAAACTTTTATTCGCAAGTGATTATACACTAATTAAAACAAACTCATGTATATTATATTCCATTTCTACCAAGCCTGTTCTGAACAAATGCCAATAGAAAGATGCATGGATGGATCTGTATATTGATCCACAATCACGGAAAAGAGAAGAAATCTCATAAAAAAAAAAAAAAATAAAAAAACAACCAGAACAAGTGCACTCCTGGAAAAACTGCACAGCGGCAGAAAATGGGTGCTGTTTCCAGGGCGCGCTTGATTAATGTTTTTTTTCGGTTCTTTACCAACGCCTAATAAAAGGTTCACCAACCATCTGTTTCTCTCTTCCCCCCCCGATGCCTTGCCCATAGGTCCGCCCAATCCTGAGACTGGCACCACGCCCAAACACATCTATCCATCCATCTATCTATCCCTCTCTCCTCCCCTACCCACTCTGTCTCTTCTCTTCCTCCATCCTCTCCTTCTCTATCCTCCCTTCCTATCTTTGTCCTCTCCCACTCCCTGTCCTCTTCCTCCCTCGTTTCCTCTCTCTATTTCCTCCTGTCTTATCCCTTGAGGCATCCTCCCTAACTTGCCCTTTTTTTCTATCCCTTTCCATTTCCCTTCCCATTTCCCTTCCTTCCTCTCTTTCTCCTTCCGTATTTTCCATCCACCTCTTCCATCTATTTGCCCCAGTCTTTCTTTTCCTACTCTTCCATCTTCTACACAAATTTATTTTTTATTCCATTTTCTTTAATTTTTTTTGTAACTTTTTTAACTTGAATAAAAAAAGGCTTTTCTTGTTTGTTTTGTTTTATTTTGATATCTCTGAAATAAATGTATTCATTCCTTCTGACCTCTCATCCTCTTGTTCCCCACTCCTTTTCTCTCCATTTCCACTCTACCTCTTTTCGCTCAATACCCTTACTTGATAGACGAGGGTTTATGCCTGACGACAATTATAGGCTACAACCGTGGCTATCGCAATCTGGCTCTGATCCATAGACTGTATATAGTTTTCAATAGATCCCATAGAGTGTGTAGTCTATGGGTCGGAGCCGTTGTAAAGGTGCTGGCTTTGGCGGCTATTTAACTATCGCAACATTGTAGCAACGAGACACAGTGTAGCCCACTGATTAACTCAATGACGAACACCACTCAAATAAAAAATAAACTGCGTGACTACATTTTCCTCTATACTCTCTACTCTTACCTAGGTGACTACACACTGCGATGTATTTCTCGCATAAAAATGACTATTCTGTGTGCTCCGGTGGCATAGTGGATAGAGCGCGTACCATATTGGCTCTGGCCTTCGTTGCAGTGGTCGCGGGTTCGAATCCGACCCGTGGACCTTTACTGCATGTCATTCTCACTGTCTCCCCATTTCAACTCTCTACTATCTAATAAAGCTTGAAAATGCCAAAAAATTATCTTAAAAAAGTAAAAAAATAAAAGACTATTCTGTCGACCAATCAAAGGACGGCTTGGTACCCCAACACAAGGGTGACAAAAATAGGTGTGGCACGGTTTGCTTATTTTGGTACCCTTTACAACTTTGACAGTGGGAACGCAAATACATCCATCCCTTTCTCATCCCCTCATTCCTACCCCTCCCTCTCTCTCCTCTCCTCTTTTCCACCCCATTCAAACCTCCCTCTCTCCTGCTATGCATATTCATAAACCTGCAAACATTCCCATCCAATAGTGTTTAATCCCTCCCTGTATTAGTGTGTGCGTGTGTGTTTTTTCCTCCCCTTAACCCTTCAAGCATGCACGCACACACACACACACACACACACACACACACACACACACACACACACACACACACACACACACACACACACACACACACACACACACACACACACACACACACACACACACACACACACACACACACACACACACACACACACACACACACACACACATACACATACACATCTCCTCCTCCTCCCCCATTCTCCCAAACATCTAGCAGCTGGCCGACAGATGGGGCCCGCAGCCAAAAAAGCAGCAGCGCCAGCGCCACAAAAATAAAAATGTACAAGACGCCAGTGGAATTTATTTAAGGACATCATGGAGGAGGGGCTACACCTCCCTTTTCTCCTCTTTTTTCACTTCACCTGCTTCCATCAATGCCCCCCCCCCCTTTCCATTTGCCCAAAAATGTGTAAACTTGCATCATGCTCTGAGCTCTGTCCTCAGTATAGTCAAAACCTTCCATCTTCTCTTCTCCCTCACTCACTCACTCGTTCACCATGTCAGCAGGTTGGAGTCGCAAGATCATTTCTGAGGAGACGAATAAGAAAATGAAAAATACTTTTTTTTTAATGTATATGTGCTTTATAGTTGTTCAAGTTACATTTTCATGCCGGCTTGAATGGTTTGAATTTTAATGTTTTATGCCTGCCATTCTTAGAAGAGAAAACAAGGAAGATATAGGGTATAGGGACACAACATCAGGCAGGGCCCAGGTGCAATTGCAAAGCAGCCCATTGTCTCTTTATATGTCCACTCCAACTCTAATTCCCTTTCTTGCTCTTTGAAGCCTTTGTTTACCACTGATTATCAGTTATAAATATAGAACTCAATTTCGCTGCACAAACATCATGAACCGGGGAAGAGGACAAATCATCAAAAATGCATTTTTTTAGGACTTGTACAAAGTGTTTTTGATTCATAAAATGAAGGAAAGAAATGTATCCAAAATCTGTTCTGTAAAATCTCTGGACACTGACATGTTGTGGAAGTGATTTTTTTTTTAACACTGGCCTTATGACACATATAGATGTTTGGTGTTTAAAGATAATGCAAATGTACACATATTTAGTTAGATATTGACAAATATTCATATTTCTTCAAATATTCATTTAAAGGTACAGTGTGTAATATGACATCATCAAGAAAGTTCTACAAAGTTCTAGAATGCAACGCTCCCTGGGTAACCCCAACCCTTTTGAATAATAACAGAAGCTACAGTGGCCTTCAAGGACAAGAACAATTCTAAATTTTAAACAATGCACCTGATGACATTCCAACTATGACACTTTCAAGATGGCGGCACTAGGCCTTCGTCCAAAATATGCAGAAATATGGACATATATGAGACCCTTTCTAAGGGGAAAAAAAATTATTAAAACATTTTTTTTCAGCTATTATGCACTAAATTAAATGTACTTATGGATAATATAATTACTTTCTACAAAATCTGCTAGGAAATAAAACCCCAAATTCTACACACTGCAGGTTTAAGATTTTTATTTTTTTATGTAAGTAATCAACTTGCAAAGTGTCATGCTGGTATCTCAATGTTAAAAATGTTATCCTACATCTGCATAGTCTCGCCTTAGATGATGGTCAGTTGTAGACTGTTGGTTCAGAATCATATTAGATCTCAGCACATTATTTAGTTTCATTTCTAGAAAAAACATCTCCCCTAAGATTATTTTCCTCACACCGCTTTTACATAATATCTTTCAAATTTTTTGAATTCATTTTTTTGGATTTACAACAATCCAGCAAAAGCAACTAAATTATTCAGTTATTCTCAATTTTTTTCTATTCCTTTTTTTTAAAGTCAATTTCTTACTATTTATTTTCATTTATTTTCTTTGGCCTCTTGCTCATCTCTTCTCTCTCTCTGTTTCTCTTTAAATGTATACTTAAAGGTGCAGTGTGTAATATGACATCATCAAGAAAGTTCTACAAAGTTCTAGAATGCAACGCTCCCTGGGTAACCCCACCCCTTTCGAATCATAACAGAAGCTACAGTGGCCTTCAAGGACAAGAACAATTCAAAATTTTAAACAATGCACTTGATGACATTCCAACTATGACACTTTCAGGATGGCGGCACTAGGCCTTGGTCCAAATTATGCAGAAATATGGACATATATGAGACCCTTTCTAAGGGGAAAAAAAATTATTAAAAACTTTTTTTTCAGCTATTATGCACTAAATTAAATGTACTTATGGATATTATAATTACTTTCTACAAAATCTGCTAGGAAATAAAACCCCAAATTCTACACACTGCAGGTTTAAGAAAGCTTTGATAGTCACTTCGGAATGCGCTCTTTTGAATTAGTTTGTTTTCTTTTTGCTTTCATCACTCGGAGACCCATCCCTCTCTTCATTCTCTCATTTCTCTCTGGATCGTGTTGGCGCAGAGTGTATTTGAATCTGTCTTAAAATGAAACATTTCCTTAAACCATCTACCACATTAATGTAATATTACATTTATGTTGTTTGTTTCGGTGGCTTGTGTGTGTGTGTGATTGTGCTTGTACAAGTGTGTGTGAGAACTTTCTGTGTAAGCTATATTTGACCCAATGTAAATTTACCCTGCTCCTGCTCCTGACTAAAACCAATACCTGCACGCCCAAACACTCAAACACACACACGCACACATCCACACAGGAGGTGGAAATTACAGAAGTGAAGGGGAACAAGTGAGTGAAAGGAGAAGTGAGATGAGGCTTTCGGTTGCTTTCAGGCTGCAGGTGGATTTTGCTTTGGCCGAATGACCTCTCTCTCTCTCTCTCTCTCTCTCTCTCTCTCTCTCTCTCTCTCTCTCTCTCTCTCTCTCTCTCTCTCTCTACGAGGCAAACATAAGTGGAAAAGGGGATATAAGGTATACAAGGACAGTATAAAAGAAAGAAAGTGATGAAGTGATTGGTGGAAGAAAAGAGGATGAAACAAAGGAGGAGAGGAAGTGAGAGAAAAGGACAAACAGGAGGGGGGAGATGTGAAGTCTAGAAAAAGGCAGACATAACAGGGAGATAGGAGAAGTGAGAAAGAAGAGACGGAAAGGAGACTCATCCCCAGGGGGCACTGTTTGTCCTTGTAGCAAAAGTGACACACACACACACACTCTCCTACACACACACACACATGCATACACACACACACGCATGCACACACTCATGCACTCACGCGTGCACATATACACACACACACACACACACTCACACAAACATACCTAGACACACACACACCAAAAAAACAGAGGCGAAAGAATATCATAGATAAAATTAAAAAAAACTTAACCTGCACGTAGTTCATTATAAAGTATTTTACACACCAAGATACACATTTTATATTCACTTAGAAAGGCCAGATACTGTAGATGGTGCACTGCCCTCAGCCCCTGTACAGTGGAAAGAGACATGTATACAGTATGAACACTCATGCACTGCACTGCACATGTAAATGGTTCCACATCATTAGTATGTACTGTAAAGACAGTTCAGAGCTTGTGATTGGCTGGGGAAGATAAACAGTATGATGTGTGTGATTATAGTAATAACACAAAGTCCTTGGTATAGTTACACAGCTTGCACTAAACCACAGTACAAGTTGTTCATCCTAAAACAACATCATTAAGAACCTAATTAAAATACCAGACATACTGGAACAGTGTCTCCCATGAGAGTATTATATTATTACATATTTCATTATTGATGCATTAATGTGTATGAAGCATTCACTTTGTGGTTTGTCTAGGTGGACCTTATGTATTGTCTTACTAAGTGTCATCTATATGGATACTGTTTAGAATGTACTCATTAGTTTTTTAGTATGAGTGTCATAAACCAAACATGGACTCATGAGAAATGACCTGACGATAGTGCTTAATGGAAAAGCAGAGGATCACTAAAGCTATTCCAGTTTATCCTGTAGGCCACATACAGGTTGCTTTCCGAATCGCATACTCTTTCTTTTTTCTATTCTACTACATCCGACGATAAAAATAATCTAGTTAGGATGCAGTAGGCATACTATTGGGACATACTTTACTCTCTTATTTCATCATAACATTGCGCCTTGATCTTGCCTCTTGCTTTTATATCCGTCGCATCCCTGTTTGTTTTCATATGGAGGCTTCGTCGATGTGACGTCACTTCACGTGCGCACTGGATTGTGTGTCAGAATCGCCCAAATAGGATGCAGTTTTCAACACAAACAATCTTGGCCGCATGAAGTAGGACATCCGGGTACTTCTAACCATCCTAAATATGGCCACAAGAATTGGGACATCCTAAATCTTTTTTCTACATACTATATAGTAGAAAGTATGCGATTCGGAACGCAACCATAGTCTAATATCAAAAGTATGAAGTCTCATAGCACACACTTGTTGTTGACACATTTACCACTCATGACCCTCAATAGAGTACATGTCATGTTAATTGGTCTACAAGTTGTTGAGATATTTTATATCTCACATTTAATCGGTGGATTGACCTGCAGACCGGCACTGCCATCCATCTAGCAGAAGACAGTGTCGATGTTAAGGGTCAAATCCCATTTCTATAAAAAGCTTTTTATTGAAGTTTTAATACAGGGCAGAGGTGGTACTACAACTGAAAGATTGGCTTACAGTATGAAAGCACCAGTCACCTGTTGATTGGTCAGACTGTTTCACATTCATCCGATTACAATGAAATATTGTATTATTTCCAGATATTAAAGGTGCTGTAAGCGGAATGGTTCTTTTAGCTAACTTCCTGTCAGTTACTGCAGTTAGCAGTCCCCTCGCTCGTCCCTACGTCAACACATTAATGCACTGCGGTCTTCAAACAGCAAGTTATCTAGCATCATCTCAGATCCATAAGTGTGATACAACATGATATAAACCATCAAAACAGACATTGGGAAGGATTTTTACCTGCTCCGCCATTGAAGGCGAACAAACATTCACCCATCTGTTGCTCTGCGCGTGCACCGGCAGTGAGACGGGTGCCGGTTTGTAGCGTTCTTTCTTCTGATTGGATACCACTTTCGGGATCCCCGAACAATTTAATTTGCCGATTACATGCAGAGCGGGTGACTTAGAGATCGGAGGTATGAAACGCGCACACTATATAAGTGATCACTGTATGAATATAGAGTGATTTAACACTTATATTAACCTAAATATATCGCTCACTTCACCTTTAAACTCATTTTTATGACACCATGACCCTCAAGACAGAATACGAATAATATAAGAATTTTAGTATCACTTTCGTATAGCAAAATAGAGTAGCTATATCGACAGCATATTCATTGTTCTTTCCTGAATTAATGGGAAATGTGTAAATTTCAGTGATAAATCATTTTAGCTCGCTTAGAGGGGAGCAAATGTAAAAAGTGGCTCAGATTACCCCGTTCTCCCCTACAGTTAAAATAAAACTGAATTCCTTTTTTCCCCAACAGTCATGCATTCTGTTCAAGGTTGAGACGAGATCAGGTGTGTTTATTTTGCGGACCTTTTCATCCCTTCCCCCTGCTGCCCACCTGCGCTGCACCTGACGTCAACCCCACTGACAATCATAGCCGGGGTCAGCATAACACACACACACACACACACACACACACACACACACACACACACACACACACACACACACACACACACACACACACACACACACACACACACACACACACACACACACACACACACACACACACACACACACACACACACACACACACACACACACACACACTAACTAAATAACAAAACACCCCTGAGCTACATACAGCACAACCATCATCTCTGTCTCCCATTTGAATACTTTTCAAAGCATTTATTTTCCTTCAAAGGGACAGTCATGGCAACTAGTGGCCACACACACACACACACACACACACACACACACACACACACACACACACACACACACACACACACACACACACACACACACACACACACACACACACACACACACACACACACACACACACACACACACACACACACACACACACACACACACACACACATTTCTGTCCCCATCTGGTCACCATTCAGCATGATGCATGCTCTCTCTGTAGCTGTGTGATGAAGCGAATGCTCTCACAACCCTCCGTCACTCTGTTCTAGTAAAGGTTTTGACCGTTTGATCTTTGACCTTTAATGACCTCTATTGGTGGCCAGCAGGAACTGCGTCAGAGATTTGAAAACTTATTTCCTGCTACCTGCGTTATAGACTAGAACAGCTTTGTAAAGTTTAACACGTATCATGTTGATAAAATATATTGTTTGTGAGCAAATTATTTGCAACACAAAAAATAATATAACTAAAGTGTGCGAGTGTCAAATGATTAGGACGCAATATAGTGCATGTCCGTGTGTTGAAAGTGTGAGGGCACAGAATCTTTTTGGCTCCGTGAGAGTGGTTAGTGACACAGCATCAACTAATGCCAGTCAGTGCTACACACACCTGATTGCAATGAGTCGATGCAGTGTCACTAACTCTCACAGAGCTGAAAGATTCCGTACCCTCACAGTAAGCGAATGAATGAGAGACGGCAGTTAGTATGGATCACAATGTGGTAATGTATTTATGTTGTTGTAAATAATGACTATTTCAGATGAATAATGGTCATCTGATGATGATGATGAAGCAAAGTCAACGTTGTTTTAGTAGGCAACCGCTCATTCATTTAGGAGTAAACACTGCAGGACTGGTTCACTCCCGTTAAATTGTGTATACGTTGCTTGGCAACGCCCTCTTCCGCCCGTCTATCACTCTCCCTTATAGCTTTTAGCTTTTCTTCAGGGTAATTTATGATTATCAGAGGAAAAATGAGGCTGTTTTAAAGATAAAGTTCCTTGTATGTTTCAGCTGGCTGTAGCCTGGTGCTACCAGACCATCGTACTTAATTTCATTTATACAGAGGGTCTGGAAGTGCTGTAATTGCCAAACGTTCACTCACTTGGAGGCGGGTGTCTGTTGAAGTTTAAAACTATTGGATCTGCCCAGTGCCACTCTGGATTAGCCAACCAATCGCATAACGTTTGGTCGTCACGTGTGTCATGAGCCGGCTTCTGATGGTGCAATCCAGTTGCACTGGAAACTCGGAAATTTCCGACTTCACTACATATTGTATTCTATGGGTCTACCGGTACCTGGCAACAGTAACTTGTTAGAGCCTAACGTTTAGTTATTTGGATGAGAAAGGTTTTAGGCGTCCATACTTTCGCGAGCAGATGCACTGGAACACAGACAGGTCGGAACTCGGAACTACCAAGTCGGAAATCTCCTTCTTCCGAGTATAAAGGAACGCAGCATTCAACTGAAACTGGAGCGCGACTTCGACGTCATCGTTCTCAGCCACTCCCTCTGTTCGCTGATTGGACACACAGAAATCTGTTTGAGCAGAATCCCACTAATACGCCCCGTCCCCAGACTGACTACTGAAGGGAAAATTAAATTTGGCCGGAAGTAGGTAGGCGGGAGGAGCCAGGCTAAGCTGGCTGTGCACTGTGCATCCACAGGTAATTTTCCCTCACCAAGAGTTCATTCATGGCTGAATGAGTGTGTGTGTGTGTGTGTGTGTGTGTGTGTGTGTGTTTGAATGTCTAGGGGCCCAGGTTGACAGGATCTAAAAAAGCAGCTATTTGTCTGGTTTCAAGCAGCCACCTGTGGACAGCACCGAGATTGTGCGTGCGTGCGTGCGTGCGTGCGTGCGTGCGTGTGTGTGTGTGTGTGTGTGTGTGTGTGTGTGTGTTTTCATTGGACATGTCACTGTGTGGTTTTGTGTGTTTCAGTACATTTAAATGCATATTTTGGAGTGTTTTCACATCCTGCTTTACAGTTTTTTTTTGTGTTTAAGTGCATGTTCTCATGTTTTCCCCCTCCTCCCTTTGGTTTCCCTTATTTGGGAACGCTGGGTGACTGGTCATAGGGCCCTCCAGATGTTAGTACAGACTGAGCTGTTCCACATGCACACACCAAACCAAAACCTGTGCTAGAAAAAAATAACTTTCTATTGCAAAATAGGCTGAAGAAAAGCTGAAAACCAGTGAAAATAGACCAAATATTTGTACAAATGTCAGCGTTTCTTAGCACAAAAGTATGAGCATTAGAATAGATTTTGAATACCACACTGTATGTTCCCCAAACCAAAGCCAGTTATTGAACAACACTTTCCGTCTGTTTCAAAAATAAAGTTCTTGGGGGCACCCTTAGCTCAGTTGGTAGGGCGTCCCCCCCCATGGGCCTCGGCCAGCAGCGGACCCGGGTTCGATTTCAGCCCGTGGTCGTTCTCTGCATGTCACTCCCCTCTCTGCCCCATTTCAACTCTGTCTCTACACTGTCAATAAAGCATAAAAATACCAAAAAAAAAAAAAAAAAAAGTTCTTGAAAATGACCCTATACCTGTCTAATCATCTGATAATGTGTGTACTTTGTCCTGGTAAAGTTATAGATGTACTACCTGCACATGTGGAATGGGTAGATTTTGTGTAGAGACAATGAATCAAGTTATTTTGGTTACATTTACTTTTTGAATTTGTATTATACCTAATGTGGTTAACTAAATGTTCTAATAAAAAACATATATGCATTATTAAACAGTATATACTTCAAAGTTTACCTTTGTACAGATTCAAACAGTAATCGGCAAAAAAAAAAAAAATCTATTTGAGAAACTTGTTTTATTGTGGTGGTGTGCCTTTGTTGATGAAGTGCTGGGCAGTCCTCACCTGCTCTCTCCCCTCTCTCACCCCTCTCCCTGTTTGTTGACGTCAGTATTGGTGGTGTACCAGACCACAGTGGCTGCCTGCACAGCCCTTTGATCCCACACTCCATCACACACACACACACACACACACACACACACACACACACACACACACACACACACACACACACACACACACACACACACACACACACACACACACACACACACGCACAGGATCGCCGTCTGCACGCTTGCTTGTGCTCGTGCTTGTGCGCCTGTCGTTTGACGAAATCGAAAACTCTACAATTGTTGCAAGTGGCCATATTGGAATTGATTCACATGACACTGGGTCTGAAGAAGAACCGGTTTCCTCGATTCCCATCCCTAGTTGGACCTGGAGTTAAGATTAACTTGTAGAACGTTCCATTTTCATTTACATGGTAAAAAAACAAAGAAATACGATGCTAATATACCACTCTTTTTTACCCTGGAAATCCGGACTTTGCCGCCAGCAAATTAAATTTTCCTCTGCATACTACTCTCAACATGAACCATCGGACGGACCTCCATAACTATGTCGGAAAACTTGGAGCTACCAATCAAATCGTGGTATCTGATATGGGTTGACTCATTGTTACGACCCTGGGCCGTATGCTTTTCTATACAGGTGCAGGGCAGGTGATTGGCTTCGTAAGTGGCGGAAGCTGATTGGCTCACTATCAGCCTCCGTGCATTCAAAGGCTCCACCGGAATTCACTCAGCCGGGGGCATGATTGGCAGCAGCAGCATTTGCTCACAGATTCCCGAACCACTTCTATTGTTTACTATGTGTTAATTATTGTATTCGATTGTGTAGGGGTGAGTTGTCATTTCTTTTGCAGAGTTTGTCTCTTGGTTTTTGGTTAATGTTTAGGTTAGGGTTTACTTGTTCTTTTGGTTCAGTATAGGTTGTTTTGGCGTTAACTCACCCTGAAGATTTATGTTGCTTTTGTTCACTATTGCTCAGTTTAAATAAATGAATATCTATTCTACTTTAGAAGTCTGTGCGTGGTGGTTTGGGGATCGGGGAGTGGGTATTTGTCGCATTTGTGTTGTGTCTCTGGTTCCCATAGACAGGGGCATAACACTCATCTGTAAATGGCAGAAAAAAAACATACAGAGCAATTCACAGCCAGAAGACTTGTGGGACCAACTATGTTTCTTTGTGTATGAGGAGTCACCTTTACATCAGTGCCTAATAAACACTTTTCCACCTCACAGATAACCCATTATTACCCTGCCAACTTCACAGCAACAAGATAATCCGGGGGGGGGAAATAAATAGTTCCCAGTTCAAGAATCACATTCTCAAATCAGCAGCAGCTTCTATTCGTAAGCCAGGCCGCCAGATTTTCATGCACTCTTTTTTCCGCTCTCCTGTTGAGATCTTTATTTTTATTTTCTCACCCTCTCCTCCCTCATCAGAGGTGAAAATGTACCCAAAGGGATTCTCTCTCTCTTTCTCTCCCTCTCTCCTACTTGTGTCTTAACACCTTCCTCATCAGTTCTGCCAAGTTTTTCCCCCCAAAGGTGTGCCGCAGCAGGAAACGATAACGAGCATAGGCTGAAAAATTCCATCCCCCGTTCAAGTCTGTTTATTTTCAGACGTATAGGAGCTGGCTAGGAAATGCTTTGTTTGAGGAAATTAGGACTCGCTTAGTGCATCTTTAGTTGCATCTCACAGCTCTTTTATTCATACTTTAATGTTGTTTTGTAAAAGTGAAATTACAATCGGCACCTAAAATATCCGCAGAGTCAAACTTCTTTGAGAGTTTCCTTAACCCAAATTAGATTTTTTTAAATTATTATTATTATCATATATTTTTTTTCAATCTCTATACAGCTCTTTTCAAAAAGTTTAATCTAAAGCAAAGTTTTGTGTGATCATTTGAAGTTTGAATGTCAAACATATGTGAATATTAAGGTGAGAAAGTGTCACTTTAACAGCTATTGTCTTCTTTTGCGGCTTGTCCTCTCACGCTGCTGTTGTGACTTTGTACTCTTTAATGAAATGCATGTGTCAGTGAGAGATCATCTGAGCCTCTAAAGAATATATGTGTTTCTACATATTTTGTGGAAGAAAAAAAAAACACACTGTATATTGCTTGACATATTAGTGGCTGTGTTTTTGTTATTGCACAATTTATTAGAATGTGTTGGTGCATTTCATGAGCTGAAACAAATCCAATTGAAGTAAGTCAGACTTGGGTGCGGTGCGGTTCGGTTTGGCACACATTTATTTGTGTTTCCACTGTAAAAAGTTGAAAAGGATGGCAAAATTAGCAAACCCTGCTGCACCTGTTTTTGTCACCCTTTCGTTGGGGTACCAAGCGGTCCCAAAGGGTCGCAAAAGGTCCCAAAAAGGGTGTAGCTACACACTGCATGTTGTGTTGCACTCCTTGAGTTGGTATGAGGCATTTTAGAGCCCTCTGCAGGCCATTAAAAGAATGCAGTCTTATTTCTATAGCTCATTAATATGTATTCATTCTCATTGGCTGATAAGAGTCACATTATCAAAGATCGGTGGCCATTTTGATTTGTCATTCGCACTTCAGAAACACACGTCGTTAGATCTTGCTTCATCTACTCGTGTGAGCTTGGAGAAGTTTTGTTTCTGAGTAACTTCATGAAATAACACTGACGCAAAAGAACACTGGTTTCTTTGTATTTCATACACTAGGGAGGTTCATGAGTGAAAGTGAGTTAGCAGAACTTCATGCTGTGGTAAATGTTGACAGTAAATGACAAGCGATATAAGCAGACATTTTAATTTGAGTATTTTTATTGAACTGTTGGTACTGTTATTATTGAAATTGTTACAGATTATTTTCAATGAAACCTAAACGATTGGGTCTTAATGCTATATGTTACCCCACCCCACCAGCCTCCTACCCAACCCACCCAAGAACCCAAGCCCTGCCTGACAATGAGATGATATTTGTTACAAAATATTATTAATTAAACCATTAGCTAGTGTCTAATTGCTTTGTGGTTTCTGGGAAACCGGAGCACCCAGAGTTAACCCTATGATGAGAGGCCAGAAGATGGGAAAACTGTTTTTTTTTCTTTAGATTATAGGCAGGACTTGAGCTCTGTATTGTATTCAAGCTGAAAGAAAACTAGACATTACTTAACAATTTCCCCCAAAATGAATGCTACATTTCACTTACCTATTTCTAAATCCAAGAGGTCTGGTAATGGGTTGAAGATAACCTGACCCAGACTCGGATAAGCGGATGACGACGAGATGATAGATTTCACAAGTTCTTATCAATAAAACCAAATAGCTAGTGTCTAATTGCTGTGTGGTTTTTGGGAAACCGGAGTGCCCAGAGTAAACCCTTTGATGTTACACTGAGGTGGCCATAAGAACCCAAGTCCTGCGCCACATGATGGTAAGACTAGCGGAGAAGATAGATGATTCAGACTTGAGGCAGGACTTAAGCTCTGTATTGCATTAATTTTGAAAGAAAAAAAGGATAATCCCGGACAATATCTTACCTTCAAAATGAATGCTACATTCAACTAAAACATTTTTCTTGTAAAGGGCCTGGACACGACTCTGCACACATTAGAAAATAATCTGCAGAGGCCGGATCTGCAGATTGGTGGTGCCATCAGGTGATACGAGAACAATGAGGCAATGCACTTTTCTAATGCTGGTTCACCTAAATTCATTGACACGAGCACCATTTCTGCACAGCCCCACGTCTTACAAAGGTCCTTGAAAATGTCTCTGTCGAGCGTTTTGAACATTTCTGGGGTGACTTGAAAATCCGTACCCTCAACTTCAGCCCATATGCTTTGCACCAGATGCTTGATGGTGTTTTCTGGTTTACCAATGGTCCTGCTGACTCCTGCTTTGTTCATTGTCCTTGTCACCAGCTTCTCCACAAGTATCCTCACAGACATCTTCATTTTTTCCTGTTCTTTTTCCTGTGCCGTTGAATCCTGAACAGGTTTGGCCCCTTTCGCCTCACATACTGAGGCGCATTCTGCAACAGATGACAATTTTTCTTCCTCTGCGTTTGTTTCTTGAACAGGTTCAGCCCTTGTTTCTTCACATACTGAGGTGCATTCTGCAACAGATGTCAATTTTTCTTCCTCTGCGTTTGTTTCTTCAACAGGAGCAGTTGCCAAAGGTTTACTCACCTCCACTATGGTGAGAACCTCTGATTGGGTTGGTACCATTGGCTCAGCATCCATCAGTGCCAGTGTCACCCTTTTACTGTGGCCGCCAACCTTGGTGTTGACCCACCAGCCCATCAGTCCCAGGAAACACCACACTTTGTTTCTGATATCAAAATGCATGTTGGCTTGTGTCGGAGGAGCAGACTCTGTGCTGCAAGCTGGACTGATAATAAATGGTCCCGGGGTAATATTGGGCCCTAGTCCATCTGTGATGTGGTCGTAAAGGATAGTGCTAAGTTCTTGCGATAAGAACAGCACATTATCAGAGGAGATATTTGTAAATCTCTGGAATAGACACACCTCATTTCCACTCTGTTTGTCACTTTCCCCTTTCAGAAGCAGAGAGTCGACACTATGAGTTAATGCATCGAGCTCCTGCATTCAACATTTGACTCAAGATTGAACGTGTTCTTCAATTGAGCCACTATGCGCTGTGAGGACGATTTGGCAAAGCGTTTTGCAAAAAGGCTCCTAATCTTACATCCTACTCTCTTCAAAGGCTGTGTGCACCAATGATTGGAATTTTACCTTGAATCTGCAGGGTCTATCTCTTCTACACTCTTTACAACAGTATTAGAGCAATGTCATCTGCAACAAACTCTATCTCCGTAGATGTTTCCGATTGCAGCAGCTCATGGTTGGACTCCGACACTCCGTCCAACAGAGGTTCTAGAATTCCACTAACCTCCTTGCTAATGATATCTTGGACAGCTTTCGTCATTGCTGTCACAATTTTATCCTCTAATGAGGCCTTGTCCTCCATCTCTTCTCCATCGTCTACCGACTCCATAAACTCCAGCCTTACTTCTCCCATGCTGACTGTCTGTACCGAGGCGTCCGGACTCGACCCCTGTCTAGTACTTGGACGGGATGAGCAGAAGAACTTAATCTTGGCCGTGAATGCCTTCTACATTTTGCAGGCATGGGAGACCATTGCATTAATGATGCGGGGGCTAGTTATCATTTGATGTATGGCAGGCTCCCCACTGCACACACTGCTGAATATGGCAGTTTATACTTTCTGTGACCTCTTTAACAATAAGGTGGTTAAGACGCTTTGAGCTGTCACTCACCACTTCCTCCCTAATGTCCAGAACCTCTGCAAAGCATTGAGGGAGTTTGTTGCCCAAACTGGTAACCACACTCTCCTCAGACACCATCAATTCCATGCCCCTGAGAACCATAAACAATGCTTTTGACACTGCTGTTATCAGGTCCAACAGCAGGTCGACCAACATTACTTTTATGGCATCATCAGAGGTGCCCAATTTCAAAAGTCTCCACTGTTCCTGAGTCATCCTTTTAAGAAAGGATTCAATGAGTGGACGAACAGTATCTGAAAACATAAAGCAAAAAATTAGTGATGTTCACATGAATTTACTCCTATTTATAAACTATTTAATGTCATTTGCGCATCATGGATGACATCATAGATACAAGGGGGCGGGACATATGGAACAGTATGACAAACCTGACATCAGACCGTTTGCCTTTGATCTCTGAAGTCAGGTTTTACATACTGTTCCATATGTCCCGCCCCCTTAACTGTCAATGCAGCCTAGCAACCGTTGCTAGTCTTCGAAAAGGATTGTTTGTTTTCTTAATGTACTGCAGGTGAATAGGATTACATTTTAACATAGGCTATAGATATCATCATGAAACTTTGCCAGTTGTTTACTTGCATAAAACAATGTATTACAACTTTTACAGAAATGTGAGCCTGGAAATCCAGACCTGCAGTTGGCAAATTTAGAATTGCTCAGGCTGTTGGTCTGGACAAGATCCATTGGAGTTCATTGTCTATGTCGGAAAATTTGGAGTTGCCAATCAAATCGTACTATCTGATATGGGAGGCCAGAGCCCTATGTATGGGGCTCTGGGTCGGACGTAGCCGGATGACGACAGTGACGTGCATGCGCCGTCGAAGCCGTGATAGTAAACAACAAAGATGGCTGCAGATACGTCGTTTGAGTTTGAAACGGCTTTGACCTCGACACTTAACAATTTGAAAGACGGCACTCAAATCTTTCATTAGCAAGAAAGATGAATGTTCTGTTTTGCCGACCGACCACGGCAAAAGTTTAATTTAACAGTTCACCTGCTGTTCGCTAAACGAATGGGGCTGAATACGTCACTTCGTTCATTGCCCTGATTGGTAGTAGTGCTATCCAATTGCATGTAGTGCTATTTGAAATGCATGTGTTGGTGCCGTCCTGTGACTTGGGAAAGTCTATTGATCGTGGCCAGGCCCTATATAATTCTAGATGTGGGTCTGGATTTCCAGGCTACAGAAATGTCTGAATAAATATGCAAATTTGGCAATATCTAAGTCATTATTTTTACATTTGCATGTCTTTACCTTACAGCCTTTTTCGTTTGTAAATAAAAAAATACTATGTACAAGACCCATAAATACTATTTTTGCATGTTTTTAAGCCTAAAATGTATTAGAAATCAGACAATTAACAACACAGGGACAAATCCTTCTGTTACAACCTTCAGAATAGTGCTAAGAATGATTATGAAAAGTTCAGTTTAGTTTATCTAGTTTAGATAATAGCCGTTAAAGATGGTTGTTTAGGATAAAACATTGTATATTGGGTTAGGGTTAGTGGGTTAATATTAGTGGGTGTTTTTTTGTTATTGAACAATTTGTTAGAATTTGTTGGTTCATTTCATGAGCTGGAACAAATCCAATTGAATATTTATTCAGACTTGGGAGTGGTGCGGTTCGGTTTGGCACACATTTATTTTTTGTTTCCAATGTGAAAAGTTGAAAAAGATGGCAAAATTAGCGAACCCTGCCGCACCTGTTTTTATCACCCTTTCGTTGGGGTACCAAGCCATCCCAAAAGGGTGGAGCTACACACTGCATGTTGTGTTGCATGGTTTGAGTTAAGAGCTGGCTGCAGGCCATTACATGAATGCAGTCTTTTTTATATTTCATTAATATGTAATCATTCTTATTGGCCGATAAGAGTCACGTCATGTGATAAGTCAAAGAACGGCTGCAATTTTGATCTGTCATTCGCGCATCAGAAACACATGTCGATAGATCTTGCTTTATCCACTCATGTGAGCTTGGAGAAATTTAGTTTCGAGTAAATTAATTCAATATTTTTTTTAAATAATAAGATTTATTTTTTTAACCAATTTGCATATTGGTTAATTATTTTGTTTAACACATCTTATCCTTCAAAAAACAACTTGTTATATGGGGCCCAGTGCTGCGGCACTTAGGGAACCAAAAGGTGTGAGGTTTGCCCCAGTTTTGTTTTTGTTTTAGCTTTGTTTTGTTTCTTGTGTACTTAAAGCTTATTGTCTTAATCATTTTGTCTTAGTTATTTATTTAACTTTTTTTCTGTATTCCTTGTCTGTTTATGTGAGGGAGGGGGGAGGAGGGAGGGGGAGGGGGTTGGGTGTTGTGTATGTATTGTATGTGTAGGGGAGAACGGGGTAATTTGTCACATGGGTTGGATGTCACATTCGTTATATCTCGCCACCAGAGCGCGCTAGCTCTGAAATGTTGATATAAAAAAGGTCCAGAATTGGGATCAGAGGTCACATACATAGACTTCCTTGGAGGAAGACAGCTGCATTTCAGGTGAGAGGATGTTTTGTGTTTTTCATGTCAAATTCAAAATATTTTGCTTCTCAGTATTTTTCTTCTAGGCTTTTACACAATGGGTTTATAACAAAACACTTGTTACCCTCAGAAAGTGTGAAGGGTAAACTATAGTTTAGATTGTGGTTAGCAAGCTAATTAGTTGTCAGATGGTTGTTGGCCTTGATGCTAGCAAGAAATTCAAATTGGGGTTGGTCGTCAAATTTTTTGGGGGGTTGGTTGTCACATGTTATCTCAAGGCTGCAGCCAGAAAAGGAACCCAATAACGAAAGAAATTGTCAAGCTGTATCCTCACTGACACCCCAGAGAAGGAAAGAATAGAGCAGGAAAAGGCAGCTAGCAAGCAAAAGAAAAAAGGGCAACAAAATCAAAACAACCCAGTGCATCCCAAACTAGACCAGCTGCCAAGGCTACAGAACGTTATGTAGGCCTATTTGTCAACTTGACAATGCAATTAAACATTCAAATTTGGTTCTGCCTCCTTGCCTTTTTTTTAAGATTTTTCCCATTAAGATAACATTGTGACAAACAACCCCATAGTGTGTGACAACCGACCCCTTGATGGGGTTGGTTGTCACAATGTGTCAGAGTGTCTTTGATGGTAAATTACTTCTTCATTACAATAAGTTGGAAAAAAAGAGAGACACACATTTCTAGCCAACACCTTAAGCTTCAATTTAATGTAGGAATGGCTATTGACAGATGTTTTGGTGATGAGCAATTCTCACTAGAGTAAAAAGTGTGCCTACTTACCCCGTTCTCCCCTACTTATTGTTTTTCTTCTTTTTTCTTTTTTTTTCCATATGTAAAAAAAACATAAAACCACTCAAACTAAAAGTTTAAAAAATAAATAAAAATAACTTGTTCATCTCCCTTCAACGTGAATTCCCTGAGCAGTGATGTACCTTTCTGAACAGTTTTCATCATTTTCACACAACGTTCCGTGACAAAGCAGGTAGTGACGAGCAGTAGCCTAAGTGGAAAGTAAAGTGTGTGGAGGTAGGGTTGGTGTTTAAATTGGTGTAACCCTTACCATACTTTATCCATAGTTCATTTGCCACTACCACAATCCTTACTCCCTGTACATTTATGGGAACTCCAGCGTTTCTACACATCAAGTGTGTTTACAGGTGTTGGGGAGTAGCCCTACTACTTCTGCATGCGTGAATCAAGTTGTTTAAAGCCGTTTGTGTCTCCAGAGGGACCTGTGTGAAGTCTGATAAATGGCCTCAAGTGATGTCACTTTAATCAGTTGGGGCCGAAAGACTACAAGTTTGGAAATGAAAAACATCTGGGGGTGTGGAGTTAGAAAGAAGTGAGTTTTACCAGACCTCTGTGGCTAAATTATAGCTGCTAAAAGCGCAGCAGACTAGAAGATCTGACGATGGTTGAGTTGCATTGTGGGTAAAGTAAGCACCAGGTTTTGACAAAGAAGAAAGTGTGGAGTACTAAAAGAAGAGATTTCTGATGATCTCCTGCTGAATGGATTTTGTTTTTTCAAGGGTCTTAAACCGTTAAAGGAGAGCAGTGACCTTTAACCATACAGTTGTTGCTATGCGCACATAGTATGTTAAAGATGAATGTATTAAACCTGCAGTGTGTAGAATTTTGGGTTTTATTTCCTAGCAGATTTTGTAGAAAGTAATTATAATATCCATAAGTACATTTCATTTAGTGCATAATAGCTGAAAAAAATGTTTTGAATAATTTTTTTTCCCCTTAGAAAGGGTCTCATATATGTCCATATTTCTGCATATTTTGGACCAAAGCCTAGTGCCGCCATCTTGAAAGTGTCATAGTTGGAATGTCATCAGGTGCATTGTTTAAAATTTAGAATTGTTCTTGTCCTTGAAGGCCACTGTAGCTTCTGTTATTATTCTAAAGGGTTATGGTTACCCAGGGAGCGTTGCATTCTAGAACTTTGTAGAACTTTCTTGATGATGTCATATTACACACTGCACCTTTAAAGGTGGAGTCTGCGATTCTAGAGAACACTTGTTGTCAAATTCACTTTGTCAAAATCATTGAACACCCCCTCACCATCCGCTACCTGTCTGTACTGTGTGTGCTGGACATCTGGTGTTGATATAGGCTCTGTACACCTGTAAACTGGTACGTAAACAAAGGGTAAGTAAACAAAGTGGCCCACCGTAGCTAGCAACATGCACGTTTACAGAGCCTAGGCTGTGATTTAATTCTGGATTTTCTTTTCAGCGCATACACAGTATGGACAGGTACGGGATCATGAGGAGATATTCTTTGATTTTGACTACAAGCATTCTCCAGAATCGCTGACTCCACCTTTAACTGTAGAGTGTAAAAACCACCTGTAAAGTGTCTTATTTCCTGCAGGGCGCAACAGAGCTAGTGCACTGACACCCAGCCCCCCCCCCCCCCCCCCTCCCTTTCTTCTCCCTCGGCGGCAAACCTTAAGTGTGTGAACACAGACCTCAAAATAAGTCTCAATTGACTGTGTGGACTTTTAGTTACACTGCTTTGTTCTCTGGTGTGAGAAATAGAGGTGTGTGTGTGTGTGTGTGTGTGTGTGTGTGTGTGTGTGTGTGTGTGTGTGTGTGTGTGTGTGTGTGTGTGTGTGTGTGTGTGTGTGTGTGTGTGTGTGTGTGTGTGTGTGTGTGTGTGTGTGTGTGCATGTATGTATGTAAGCCACAGAAAAAAGGCTGTTCATTACCTGTCTGGTCTGAGAAAAATGGTCGCAATTTTAATCCTGTGTTAATTCCAGTTTTTCACAATTCATTTTTGGTGGTTCTTTCCATTATGTTCCATCAGTAATTATGAAATTGTTGAGGCAAAAATAAATGCTGAGATTCAGGAAGATGACAGTTTGGAAAGAGCTTCCAGAATATGGGTTTCTGAACTACCTTAGCTGGTGGCGAACCCATACAAATGTACAAATTAACAGGGAAACCCAGCTTTTGTAAATAGGGTCGGTCAAACAAGATGGAAATCAAGGCCCTCACCTTTTTATGTAATTTCTTGTGTAATTCCACTTTCTAAAGTATAACATTTTAAAATTATTCATGCAACCACAACAGATTAGCTCTCTAGCTGTACACTTTTCCCATTGCTCACATAGCATTGGTCTTTAGTGGTCCCTTGTGATCTACTCTATAACTATGATGGATGTTGTTTGGAGAATAGCTAAACTGTTTGCCTCTCTCATCCAAAATCCACTGAGCTGTGGAGTTGTTTACAACTATTCTTATGGTCTTGACAGCTTTTGTGTTTTTTTTACATTTTTTTATAGCTCTGTTGTTGCGTTTGGTGAGCATTGCTAGAAGTGTTGAAAAATCTAATAATCAGGAATCACCTGTCATGGATTATGTCATTAACTAAAATAAGCCCTTTACCTTCAAGACACGTGTGTGTGTGTGTGTGTGTGTGTGTGTGTGTGTGTGTGTGTGTGTGTGTGTATGTGTGTGTGTGTGTGTGTGTGTGTGTGTGCGCCTAGGCTGAAGCAGTTTGAGGAAATCTGTATTCCATTACATTAACTGGTTAGCTTCAGACCCAGCCCTCCTCTCACCCGTTTTTTTGGTGCACTCATGCTCACAACCTGCTGCACGGCCACATCTGGTTGTTCAAAGGCCCCAGACGTGTGTGTGTGTGTGTGTGTGTGTGTGTGTGTGTGTGTGTGTGTGTGTGTGTGTGTGTGTGTGTGTGTGTGTGTGTGTGTTTGTGTGTTAAGGTATTTCCCCAGCAGCTGCCTGCAATCTCTGAGTGCTTTGGTGTCTCACACGGACTCATACAAACACACATTATTAAAACCATTAGTTGCTGTGAAACAAGGCCTTTTCTTTGCCTTAGAGCAGTATGGCATACGTGTGTGTGTGTGTGTGTGTGTGTGTGTGTGTGTGTGTGTGTGTGTGTGTGTGTGTGTGTGTGTGTGTGTGTGTGTGTGTGTGTGTGTGTTTCTGTTCTGACCAGCAGAAAGGAATGCACGTGTTAACCTATAAAAGTAAAAGGTTAATGAGAAGCAGACATGGTACTTGCGTTCTCGCTGTGCATTTGAAGTTAAGCAACATGTATAACAAAAGAAAAAAGAAAGGATGAAAAGCTTCATAATGTAAAACCAAGTCCAGGCTACATTGATTAACTGTTAATGGTATTAACGGTTAGTTAATCTGTGGTTAATGCTTATCAAGCATTACGTAACTGTTAATGCGTATGTATTAATGGTTAGTTATGCTTGGTTAAGCTTAGATAACTAATTATAAAGTTATTAATGGTTATTTAATGAAGCATTAACGAACTGTTGATTAATTTACCCTTATTGTAAAGTGTTACCAAGTATTACCATGCAATTGTATACATGTGAGCATGCTGTCATTAGCACAGTATAATATATAGTGTAGCCTGACAGTGATATTATCATGGCTGTAGTTTTTTTTTTTCTCCTGCTATCAATTTATTTCTGAAAGCTCTTTTTACCAATATACATTCAGTGACTATGTCTTCCAGGTCATAAGTAAAGAATAACTAAAATAATGTATGATCTAACCGGGTGCTGCATGGAACAGAAACACCTCTTATTCATCACATACAAATGATTAGAACAAATATATATATAATAATGAGCTGAACATAGAAAATAAAATGGCAAATGCAGCAGGGTGGCTTTGTATACAGTGACTCATTGGTGTTTGGGCTCCCTGATGTTAAGCTGATGTGATGCTAATGATCGTAAAAAAAGCTAAACATCTGCAGAGCTTATGCACACGTCCTCTCAAGTTGTTTCTGCCTTTGTTTGTCCTCTTTTCATCGTTCCCTCCATTTACCAAATCTGGTTTGTGTTTGTGGTTCACCATCGGGACAGTGTTAAATGGTAACCTCGTCTTTAAAGCAAGGGCGTGTGGAAAAACAGTAGACGTGTCTCTACCAATATCAAGCCACTACTAAAATAGTCCCTTGGAAATAATCTGTATCTAAAGAGCATTGTTGTATGTCACTGTACAGTCAATGTATTTGGTACACAACCGGTTAACATTTCAGATCCTCCTCTACATTGCTCATTGTGTTAGGAGTGCTAGCGTGTGGGAAGCATAAATAGTAAATAATATGGATGTAGCATCCGTGCTGACCTCAGTTATTCACACGGCATCCAATAATCCTGGTTTGTGCGCGTTGCCATTTTGTGAGATTTTTACTCCGCCTCACGTCGGGGGGAGGGAGATAGCTGACGTATACCTCCGAGGCAAAGTGAGGGACAACGGACGGAGAGCTGTCACTCAAGAGATCGCGCCAATACATTTTAACCTCCGATAAAATAAAAAGTAGCGTGGTCCAAAAAAATTCACGTTGTCATGGAGATATGACCTAAACATACAGACTAAAATGGTTTTGTGGCCCAGGCTGTAGATAGGTTTAATAAGACTTTGAAAACGGCCTATCTAACAAGTGAGTCAAAGAAAAACTGCTCGGTCTTGGCACCACTCCCCAGTGGCACTTCCTGGTTACTACAGTTGTGGTCACTTCCTTATTGGATGCTGGTAAAAATAGCTGAGGTTGGGGCTTGGTGGGAAGCTGTAGCTACATCTGATTGTAAGAAGCACCAAAGCTCTGTCAACTACACGTAGGCTAAGTGAGGAAAATACCATCCTTTGACTATTCATTTGTGTGTTTTGCCATTACATTTTGTCAGTGTCCAAGGTTAGGGTTAAGTGGAGGCTATGGTTAGGCCGAAGCAAGTACTGGCTATGGTTAGGGTTAGGGTTAGGGTTAGGGTTTAGTGTTAGGGTGTATTCACACATGGAAAGTCCGTTAGTTCACTTGCTTTGGTCCAGACCAAATAGAATTTGGATTTTTTTGTTTGGTGTGGTCCACTTTCATATTGCCCCTTTTGCAAGTGAACCAGCATTACGAAGCAAAACCACACGTGATCTAAGGTCATTCATTCATTGGACAGACATTCTGGGGTGGAGAGAAGCAGGAAGAACGAAGTAAAAACTGCGAATTTATCATTGATATAATATGGAGTTAAAAATAATAAAAATGCCTACATCTAGCCTATAAATAAAGAAGAAAAAAATCTAATTATTGTTGTTTCATATGTTTATAATATGTAGCCCTATGACAATGCCACGTTATGTGGCTTCTAGCCTACGATGTGAAACATCATTTTTACTGTATTTTTGCTGCTGGACGCGCGACTCGCGTGAAGAATAGGCTCAAACTGAAACACAGCTGATTAAGCTGTGTATCAGCTGGGTGTCAGTTCGGTGCAGTTCAGCACCAAACTGACACGGGGACAGTATTGACGGTCCCGTTGGGAAGAACAATAAAAACACACACTTCATGCAAAGCGCAGCGTGAACCTGTTGGCACTGTAGGCTACGGGAGACGCTCCTCTCCATCTGATCGCTGATCCGCACGCATCATTATCAAATGTAATATTTTCGCTCGGGGCTCCCGGTCAAACCACAACTAATCTTCCTAACAATGGCGACAACAACACTTTCCCATAATGTGAAGCTGATGGCGATTTATTAAAAAAGAAAAGAAAGAAAAGGCGCAGTGCTTCCTGCAATTGGGTCGGATCGAGTCCGGCCAAATTCACACCACAAACGAACTGCAGCAGAGTGCGTTTTAAAGCGCATCGAGACTACCTCTTCAGCTGGGTCTCGGAGCGTTTGTTTGGTCCGCCCCCGAGTGCGATTGCTGTATTCACACCTGTCTGAAAGATGCGCACCGAAGGTGGAAGTGCACCTGAGTTCGTTTCAACCGAACTAAACACAGCATGTGTGAATACACCCTTAGTCTCCTGTTAAATATATCCTCTATTGCTGATGTGAATGTGCCTGATCTTGCAAGCGTCTGGACTTTCTCCAATTTGGCCTTCCGACCCTAACGTTCGTCCCTTATAGTTGACCTGATTGGTTCATGATAGTCGTCAGTCTAGTTTAGTGAGGACTATATTGACGTTAACGACTTCATGAACCAATCAGGGGGCTGCATTTCATTATCAGAAGGAAAGTGGGGAGGGTCCGGTCTGACTGGAGGATAGATTGACGACTACATGAACCAATCAGGTGCTGCCTCAGCTTGCATGTCATACAGTATAATGTTAGT
>NC_137222.1:22218796-22276296 GCF_949987685.1 Ammodytes marinus | reverse complement strand
CACAATGAGGAACACATAGTAATAAATTAGAGGTGGGCATAGATTAATTTTTTTAATCTAGATTAATCTAGATTAATTTTGGAATTAATCTAGATTAATCTAGATTAAAATGTCTCATTTGAATTCATTCATAATATGTGTGTGCTCCTAAATAATGACTCAAAGTAAGTCTTTGAGAACGTGTTTCTCAAGCCAGGTGGCGCATCAGACCAGGGGCTCATCTCCTGTTTCCAACATGCATCACAAACTGCTTGAGGAAGCTGTTCTACTATGATAATTGGTGATGAAAATAAATAATGTTCAACAAGATGTTACTTAGTAACGCGTTACCGGCATCGGACCTCTTTTTTCAGCAACGAGTAATCTAACGCGTTACTATCTCCAAACCAGTAATCAGATTAAAGTAAGGCCTACTCATCAAAGTCACTGTGCGTTACTTTTTCTGTAATTTTCCTTAGTGAAACATTTTACATAACTGCACAAATGACTGCAATTGCGATTTTATGTAAATAAATGTGTGCGCATGTGTCTCTAAACTCTCCAACTGCTCCAACCGCTCCTCTCGTCTTTTTGGTAGCGCCCTCGTCTCTGACATGCAGCGTGTGTGTGTGCCTGTCTGTGTCTGTGTGTGTGTGTGTGTGCAGCAGCATTACGGCCGAGTCTGAACTGTGGCGCAAAACAAAGTTTTCCCCCCGATGAAATATAGCGTCTGCTATGGGGATATTTAGGATTCGGGTACGGTGACGTTGAAGAGATAGTTGTTTAAAACTTGGAAACTTATAGTCACGTGGCGACCGGTGGCCACACACACCCACCCTGCGTTCCAATACCCGATTGTGTCGTGGGCAAGTGATGGAGAGAGAGAGCGGCGGGTGTGTGAGAGAAGCTTCGCCCCTCGTCTCTAACATGCAGCGTGTGTGTCTGTGTGTGTGTGTGTGTGTGTGTGTCTGTGTGCAGCAGCATTACGGCCGAGTCCAAGCTGAACTGTACAAATGACTGGCTCCCTGAGCCGAACAGGTGGAATAAGAGATTAACGGCGATATTTTTTTTATCGCCGATAAGAGTCTGGCGTTAACGCAGCACGTTAACGCCGATAACGGCCCACCACTATAATAAATACATTAAGAGAATGAAGTCTTGATATTGTTTACTTGAATATATTATGACTTTTCATTTGGAGATGTACAGACATTTCTTCTAGTTTCATTAGTCCCTTTTACACAGCCAGTGAAAGCCGGGAATATGCCGGAATTTCAGCCCTCCGCCCTGCTGTATAAATGCGACCGTTGCGGAACGAGGGAAGAAATGTGCGAGAGATTGTTCCGGGAATTTTACTACCTCGGGGGGTAGTAAGATTCCGGACACAATCAGTTCCGCCTCTCTGTTTAAATGCTCCAGCTTGTTGTTGCGGAACAGGGGGGCGTTTGACGTTCCATAGCCTAAGTTCTAAACATGCGACCATGTTAGCAGTTGAAGGACGTGTGTTTAACATTAATCACGGCGGCCTGATGTCCCGTAAAAATCACCAAATAAAAGGAACTGCGTATAATCTAGCTGATCATAAGGTCTGTTGCTCAATCCAAACCCCCGCGCTTCATTTTGCAGAGTGTATGAGTCTATTTCTGCCCAGGAGAAGTTGTACAATGGGAAAGCTAGGCTAGGCTAAGCTAGGCTAAACTAGGCTGCGACCGGATCGCCGCCGCTATTATTATTCTAAGTCTGAGCGTATATCCACACTTTATTTCTGCCTACAGTAACGTGACTTCACACACTGTGTGTATGTGTATGTGTATGTCTGATTGGCAGATCTCTGCCCTCACAAAGAGACTCGCTCACAGCCAACCTGTCACACAAACACACACACAGACACAGAGGTGAAGCGGATTGATTTAGTCAGTTTTGACGTGTGTTTAACATTAATCACGGCGGCCTGATGTCCCGTAAAAATCACCAAATAAAAGGAACGGCGTATAATCTAGCTGGTCATAAGGTCCGCTGCTCAATCCAAACCCCCGCGCTTCATTTTGCAGAGTGTATGAGTCTATTTCTGCCCAGGAGAAGTTGTACAATGGGAAAGCTAGGCTAGGCTAAGCCAGGCTGCGACCGGATTGCCGCCGCTATTATTATCCTAAGTCTGAGCGTATATCCACACTTTATTTCTGCCTACAGTAACGTGACTTCACACATCGGCCCTCATTTATCAACCTTGCGTAGACCAGAAATGTGGGTGTACGCACATTTCCACGCAAACCTCGGCATTTATCAATATGGACGTGAGCGTAGGATACGCTCAAATCCCACGCCAGCTCTCAGCTCATGTACGCAAGTTTGTAAACAGCATGGACTCGCAGTGCAGGCTGTGCCGGGTAGCCGATGACTTTGTTGGACAATTATTAGAAGATAATACAAATGCAGTGTTTGCTCAGACCAAAATAAATATATTAATCACTTAAAAATGTGCAGCTTATGGTGTGCAACTGAGTAGGAGAGCTGATTCAATAGTGCGCACACCGGCCACTTAGGAGCGCTGCATGGGACTGCGTAAGGGCAGTTGTCTCCGTCTTGGAGCAGCTGGGGGTACACTGAGGCACGGGGGCTGCATTCATTCAAAATGTTAGCCTAAGTATTAAATATGTAGTAGGCCTACACTGCTTTTTATGATAAAAAAATACACGGCACAACATTCAGCTTAACATTTTATTTATTTGACGCACTTTTTAGATGTTAGTTCCTCTTTTAATGTGTCATTGATCGCTTAAGCGAGCGATTTATTTCCACCGTTAACCGGCACGTTTTTCCGATCTGCTGGTGGAGCATGACAGTGGGCACTCTCACAGCTGATCGTTGCCGGGTCGGCTTGAGCAGCTGACCGCCGGGCTGACCACTCGTGCTGTCATACAGTAAAACGCAAAATGTGTTATTTTTAGTTTTTAAAACCCTTTTGAGTAGTGCTATCTAAAAGAGCCAATACATTCTAATTAGGGCTGTCAAGCGATTAAAAAAATGTATCTAATTAATTACAGGCTCTGTGATTAATTAATCTAAATTAATCGCATACTTATATGACACTTTTATACCTGTTTATAAACAGCTGTATAGCCTACTACTGTTTGTTTGTTTCTCTCTCTCTCTCTCTCTTTCTCTCTCTCTCTCGCGCACGCTCGCTCTCCGTCTCTCGTAACTTCTGTCTCCTCCCCTCAGCCAGCTTTATAGGCTACATGAACTAGCGCCGAATTTTCTCAAAAAAACAAGCAGACAAATGACGACTTTCCATCTCCCACAACAGACAGCGCTGCACTGCCACCATTTCGTAGCCTACTTATAGGCAAAAATATTGACACACACACACACACACACACACACACACACACTCGTTTAAGTGCGAGACAGCTAGCAAACAAAATTGGAGGAAGATTGAGAGATAGGCCTACTGTTTGGAACCTATAGCCTACATTGTTGCACCCACTAAATCAATAATGCACGGACACTGCGGATAATTAAGTAAGATGTCTTCCTACCTTCATGTTTATTTGCCGAAGCATCCCATAAACCGTCCATAGAGCCCTCGAGTCGGCCCCTTTCCCCTGCTTCACTCTTTACATTTCTCCCTTTTACCCGCGCGCCCGGCCCGGCAACATGGACATATAAAAGCTACAGGTGCAGCTCCGCACCACTTTTGCACCGGATCAAAGGGCATTATAGAAGTGCGATTAATCTGCGTTAATTTTTTTAATCGCGTTAATTTTTCTGTGATTAATTAATCGAAATTAACGCGTTAATTTGACAGCCCTAATTCTAATCATTCAAATCTCTGCAGACCTGTATTTATTTTATGGGGACCATTACCAGACAGTTGGTGCGTCTTTTTCTCCTCTACCACTTATATTATGCCCGCACCCTCAGTTGGTTGCATTTCAGAACAGCAACACGCTTTTTTTAGTGGCGATTTTTGAGTCAGACCACTTTTTCTTCATCTATGTAAAGAAATGGCGACATATAATTGTGTATGCTGTTTTATAGCATTTGAGCGATAGTAGCCTACTGATGTAAACCTCAAATGCAAAATCCTCAGCTGGAGATCGTTTGTTGTCAACACCAACGCTGTTGACCGCAGCAGTTATTTCCTTCCTAACTGCTGCCTTCTGTTGTTCTTTGATGCCGCTTGTAATGCTCCGAAATGAAACTCTTTTTTTTTCTACTTTCGCTGTTATTCTGTCAATTTCTACTTCAGAGAAGTTCCACTTCTGTGCCGTAATGCGCATATCCATGTCGTAAAACCTCTGGGCGAGGCCTCTAAACTGAGAAAATATAGGGGCGTGATACAATCGTTTTCAGCCGCCGCATTTATCAATAATGGCCTGGCGTACGCTGAGATTGGCGAGATACGACTGTTTGATAAATCCCACGCGATACCTGGCGTAGGAAGGTATTTGTGCCAGAATCTGCACCAGTTTCCACGCAAGTTTGATAAATGAGGGCCACTGTGTGTATGTGTATGTTTATGTCTGATTGGCAGATCTCTGCCCTCACAAAGAGACTCGCTCACAGCCAACCTGTCACACAAACACACACACACACACACACACACACACAGACACAGAGGTGAAGCGGATTGATTTTGTCAGTTTGGTTAACAGTCCCAGTGATGTTGGACTCAGCGCGTAGCGAGATCAACTGGCACATCGTGGGGACAGTAAAATACGGCCCTCTTACTGCAAGCTCCAGCACTCATCTGCTCTCAATTCCCCCGGCCAGTGTTGTTGTTGTAAAGCAGCTGAGCTGACCGGCGCGGCGCTAAATGTTTACGTCACACCTGACGCTGTTTACAAGCACCTCTTTCATTCCGGAACGCTGTGTAAAAGGGGCTACTGATGCGCCAGCAGGCCGGCGTTGCTTGGTTCTGTGTAAATAACACAGAAGCAAGCAAAGCCGGCATTTTGGAGTGATGTTGTTCCGTCAATATGCCACAATCTCTGTGTAAAAGGGGCTATAGACAGCAGTGGACAACACAGCACACACAGAGAGAAACAACTTTTGCTTTGTAAACAGAAGGAATTGCCCTGAACTTGACCCCAGCTTCCTCCCTCTCTTTCTCTCTCTTTCTCACTGTACCCCCTCACACACGCACGCACACACACACACACACACACACACACACACACACACACACACACACACACACACACACACACACACACACACACACACACACACACACACACACACACATACTAGAGACACCTGTGTAAACCATCTGCTTGCCACCCGCCTCCTTATCCCAAAAAACACCCAGGCCCAGGGATAACACAAACACACACACACATACACACACACACACACACACACACACACACACACACACACACACACACACACACACACACACACACACACGCACACGCACACTGCCTCCTAGTAGAAACATCCACCCTCACACCCTCATACACAGGCTCACACCAAATCAAGAATTCTTGTGGTGAGATTTGACACCTGCGGAGCTCCTCTGACTGAAAGGAGCCTCAGTTACTGTGCAGCTCTTTAACTGGTATTAATCCTCACATTTACCTAAGCCATCAGGTGGGGGCCGCTCTGCCACATTCCACTGACATGTCAAGTGTTGGAAGCTCATTACTGGAACTTCTGAGTCCCACTCATAAAGGCCCTGGCTGCCACTGAGACCTCTGACAATATGAATACCTCTCCACAGTATGACTCTACACCTGACTTGACAATATAGTCAAATTGTTTTAAGTTGGCAGTGACAGATCTTTAGACAAATGTAGACAAATTTGGTAGTTTTTAGGGGAATGATGGCAGCGTTAATGGACAATACCGAGACTTGAGGCTAGACTGACGAAAACATGAACCAATCAGGGGCTGCCTTCCACTTGCTTTACCACACCGTTGTGACGAAAAGAGAGCTGAGTCCGAAAGGCAAAGCTCTGGATCTACTGTTCATACTTTGTCTCTATACCTTCCACTATGGTTGTGAAGGCTGACCAAGATCACTCTATCACAGGTACAAGCCACCACAATGCGTTTTCTCATGAAGGTGGCTGGCCTCTCCCTTAGAGTTAGGGTGAGGAGCTCAATCGTCTGTGGGGAACTCGCAGTAGATCCAGCTCTATGTGTAGAAAGGAGTCATGTTGAGGTGGTTTGGTCATCTGTTAAGGCCACAGGGAAGACCCAGGACTAGGTGGAGAGATTATATCTCCACACTGGCCTGGGAACACCTCAGGATCCCCCCAGTCAGAGCTGGTTAATGTGGCCAAGGGACAGAGAAGTTTGGAGTCCCCCCGCTGGAGCTGATGCCCCCCTGCAAGCCGATAACGGATAAGCGGTTAGCGATGAGCGAGTGAGAAAGGCAAACCATCTGAACCACTTGCAAAGTTCATTCAGAGCTTAGGCCTTCACAGAGGGAAAAGTATGATGGAAACATTATTGAATGCAACAAGTTGTCTTAAATCATGCGGGGAGAGTGTAGACTAATATGGATATCTTTCTTTCTCATATGTATGACATTCCGTGGTCCGGGGATGGCTTAAACAATGGTCAACCAACCAATGTCTGGTTAAGGCACTTGGATACATTCAAGGTGCATTGGCTGTTAGCTGGTGCCGGTAGCAGACCCAGAAAATCTCGACATTTGATACACTGATGTAATACAGTATATACTGTGACTATACTGTACACGCTTGCTCTCCACAAAATAGATAGATAGATATAAAAAAAGAAAAGAACAAGAAAACAATTGATCACGAATTAAATTATTATTTTTTTCTTTAAGATTATTTTTTGGCATTTTCAAGCTTTATTAGATAGCAGAGAGTTGAAATGAGGAGACAGAGAGAGAGGGGGTACGACCCGCAGCAAAGGTCCACGGGTCGGATTCGAACCCGCGACCACTGCAACGAAGGCCGGAGCCAACATGGCACGCGCTCCATCCACCACGCCACCGGAGCGCCCCGCAAATTAAAGTTGTCTTTAATCAACTGTATACGTGCCACTTACTGTAAGTACCCATCTGTTCAAATGAATAGGTCAGCCCCCGGAAGAAGAAAGGTTTGCTTTGAAAAGCTAAATCTGACTAATTTTATATATAGCTGAATGAGCAGACATTTTGTCATATTAAAAAGTTAAGTTTTATTTATGTTAAATGCAACAAAGAAGAAGGTGACAACAGCCACTGCCTCTGTGGGGGCGCTCCATGAGTACAGCTGGAGGAGGTGGAGGAATGTTCCAGAATGCTGATACTAGGGACAGATTATAAACACACGCACACACACACACACACACACACACACACACACGCACACACACACACGCGCACATGCACAGGCACACACACACAGACAGCGCAAAAACATACAAAACAAACTCGAGCCAACTTGAGCTCATCCACTCCCCTGCTTTTCCTCCCTCTCTCTCTCTTTCTCTTCAAACTCCCTCAAAAGCACTCACACTACACAAACTCATATAGTTACACACACACACACACACACACACACACACACACACAAACACACACACACACACACACACACACACACACACACACACACACACACACACACACACACACACACACACAGTGATCCGGGTGGAATCAAAGGGGTATTAGCTGTGCGGTGTTCAGTTCCCCCGGTCCTTTCCCAGCATTCTCCACAGCTGTACGATTACACAGGTGTTTGGCAAAAACACACTGTTAGAGACCGCAGAGGGGCGGAGAGAGTGAGTGTGTGAGTGTGTGTGTGTGTGTGTGTGTGTGTGTGTGTGTGTGTGTGTGTGAGCGTCTGAGTGAACAAAAAAAAATGAATATGCATGTGTGGTTGCACGCCTTTTAGTGTGTGTCTGCTTGCACAGCTTTTCCTGCAGGAGTGAGTCTGCTGAAGTAAGTGTGTGTGTGTGTGTGTGCGTGCGTGCGTGCGTGCGTGTGTGTGTGTGTGCGCGCGCGTGTATGTGTGTGTGTGTATATGTGTGTGTGTTTATACCATTAATTCCTCCCAGTGACTCAGCCCTGCTATTTCCTTGACCCCCACCAGCATCACATTTTAAATTCACTCCTGTCATTTTTTTCTTCTTTCCCTCAGTCTTCCATTCAGGTTTGTAACTTTTACCGGAAACACAATCCGGTGTCCAGTGTTTTTGCTGCACGACTTTAGCATAGTGTTCACATTTTATCAATCAACTTAATAGTTACAATTGTACCTTCAGTCAGTGGCTGGCGGAAACATTTTGCTAGAAGCTACAAAAAAAATACTGTACTAACTGCTTTCTGCATACTCTCTCCCATGACTTTTCAGTGACTTCACTTCACTTTTTTGAGTGTGAAAGATTTACTGAAGAGACATTTACATTGTGGGGAGAAAACAACACTGTATGCTTTCTCAAGTTAAAGGTGCACTGTGTAGTTTCAGAGGAGGGGGATTTGTTTACATTTGCAGAGCCTGCAGTTGATTTACAAAACATATTTACTCTATGTGTAGTTCTTAGTATTGAATAATTATATCATCATCATACATCAAAACAAAATTATTTAGAGGAACCTGGAACCAAACATAAGACTAGAATATGTTTGTAAACCAAACTGTGTGCCCTGCTGAAAACCGCTACCTCAGTGAAAGAGTCATTTTTCAAAAGGCTTTCTAAATTCAAACAGTATTCCAGTGATCCAATTTCGCTGTGAGCCAAGTTAGATTCTTCAGTTATGAGAATATACCTTATAGAATTGTAACTTTTTTGACACACCCAAAGTTACATAGTGCACCTTTAATACATGCAACAAACAGAGAGAATGCCATATTATGTGACATCACATGCCACCAAACAGTTTATCTTGATTGGTCACATTCCTCATATCGTTAGCCTCATAGCATAATTGCCTAAATCCTATTTACTCTACTCTATTCTACATCTACTCTACTCTACATCTACTTTTCGTTAGCCTAAAAGCATAATTGCCTAAGTCATATTTTAAGGGTTATAGAGTAGGGTAAAGTAGATGTAGAGTAGAGTAGATGTAGAATAGAGTAGATGTAGAGTAAAAGTAGAGTAGAGTAAATATGATTCAGGTAATTATGCTATGAGGCTAACGATATGGAACCTAGCAGTGGTGGAGGTAAATGCTTATTACTTTTTTTGCTGACTCACTGGAAATTCTCCGTGTTAACTTTGGATGGAGACTTCCAGCTGCTGCTACACCTGCTTCACATTGCCTTTAGAATGTGACTTTGAGTTTTCTAGAAAAGCACTATAAATACAATATATTATTATTATATTCTAGAACACAAATGTAACACCCATAGAGAAGTGTATGTCACTCCTTAAGTCTCTATAATGCTCCCCATTCAAATGTCCTAATTCACTGTTCAGGCAAACGCTCCTTAAAAGATGCAGGTATAAGCATTGGCAATAATAATGCACTCTTTTTTCACTGTTTTACATGTTAATATTTCATTTATTTTGTGTATTTTGAGATATTTCTGAGTGATCCAGCTCCTAATGTTATAACTTGTTTATGTACCAAGGATGATTTTCACAGCTCAGGTTTGACCCAGATGTGACAAAATGTGTGTGTTCTGCGTCAGACCTTTGTGTGAGTGTGTGTGTGTGTGTGTGTGTGTGTGTGTGTGTGTGTGTGTGTGTGAGTGTGTGTGTGTGTGTGTCTGTGTGTGTGTGTGTGTGTGTGTGTGTGTGTGTGTGTGTGTGTCTGCTCAGTTTCAAGGTTAAAAATCACAGACTAAACCAGGATCATGTTGTTTAAACCGTTTCAACTTTTTTCCTGCATTCACGTGTTGATTTTCTCAGAGCAGATGCCAGAAGTGAACAGTTGGCAAAATGGCTTTCAGTCCAAATAGAGGATGTGTGCTACAAACATACGTTTCGAAATATTGGAGGATTGATACAAATAAAAAATTAAAGAGTAATGTTATTTTAATTGATAATGTGTTCACATTTCAAACTTTTTTTTTTTCAAAATGTTATTAAAGCTCCCATATTATACACTTTTCGGTTCTATTATACACCATATTATATGGTCTTAGTGGTCCCTAATACGTTTTTCTTTAATTGTTTGCTGAAAAAAACTCAGATAATTTAATCTCACAATGGCCTATTTTTTAAAAAGAGCTGCAGCTCCCCTCGTAAATATACAATCTTTGAGCTGCCCCCGCCCCCTGTCCGGAAGCGAAGCCAGATACGCCTCGTCCTCTGTCTGTCAGCGCCGTGGACCAATAAGAAATAGGGGTGTGGGCTGCACAGTGGAAGCTTCTGGCTTTCCAGTTTTTGAGGTCAGAAACGAGGAGAATTCTGACTGGAGTATATTGGGGGGGGGGGGGGGGGGGGGGGTTTCAGAAAGGGGGAGAGTGAGAAAAGGAGAGATTGTTATTTTTTAAAATATTTTGGCAGTCTCTAGGCACACCGTGGACCCATGGATATGTTAGAACACATTTAAAAAGTGCATTTAGCATAATATGTGACCTTTAAGAGGGCCCACCTAAAGCAACATGCCCATTTACAGAACCTATAGGCTTCACTGATTTTGACCACTAGTGTTGTCCAGAATTGCTAACTCAACCTTTAACTTTCAATTTTGCATGACTTTACCTGACATCTTGACTGACTGGGTGAAATATGTTGTGGGATTCTTACTGTGGACATTTTGACACAAGGTCTCTCTGCGAGACAGGGCCACGCTATAAACTAATGACAGAAGGACACACCTTAGTGGACATTGTACTTTATGACATACATACAATACTCCAAATACATTCTATTCGCTTTTGTAAATACAGATTCTCCAATATTTTTAAAATAGTTTGAAACTATGAAAGAGTGATTAAGTTAAATAGGCTATAGAAAATGAGTAGTCACGTAATTTTCATTGCAGCCATTCTTCATCATGGTCTAAAGTAATGTCTAATCTTTTACCTTGATGCATTTTCTTTGTTTTTACGATCACTTAAATGCAATTTCTAATGTGTATTCTTGATGTATTGTATGCCCCTGTACAGCAATTTGAAAGGCCTTGGGTCTGAATTGTGCTTTAAACTTGCCTTGCCTATGGTGCAATTTCGGTAATGAAATTGGATTTCATCAAAGAGCCCCCAAAACAGAGGCACAAGGAAACAAAAAAAATAATAATAAAAAGTGTTTTGGCTCTAAAAAGGTGTATAGAAGGAGTCATGGGGAGTGAAAACAGTCCACTATCATCTGTGATAAGCTTGCCCTCTCCACACTGTTGATTAAATCCAGCCCAGATTGTGAACACAACACAGCTTAAAAAAAAAGCTTGGCCTTACGTAAGCTATTTTTCTCTACTGTAACTACTGCCTTCTGCATAAAGCTGTTACATGACTTTTACTTCTTTTTTTTTAAGAGTGTAAAAGCTGTGAAGGGGCCAACACTTTTACACAGCCACAAATGAGCCTTTGTGTCATACACCTGCACCTGTGTGTGTTTTTTGCCTGCTTTTCACACACACACACACACACACACACACACACACACACACACACACACACACACACACACACACACACACACACACACACACACACACACACACACACACACACACACACACACACACACACACACACACACACACAGAGAGAGAGTAACCCGCACATGCAGCAGGGTGTAATTTGCAGAAATAGGCCAGTCATTTTAGGCTTGCAGGCTGTGGTCTGCAAAAAAAGAAGAAAAAAAAAGTACCGCAAATAATTTTCCAGAGAGGTGGGTTTTGGTGATGTTGTGGTTGCAGTGTGTGACCTATTAGGGGGGTTTACTATGCAGGTCATTCACTGTGCCCTTGTTCCAATGCACTTTTTGAACTTACTCATTCAAATACATTGACATATGGCTATATGTAGTGGATGTAAATGATTACATGAAAAAAACATACCACTTGAATGAATTTAAAAAAATGACATGAAACAAACATAAATTAAATGCATTAAAGGCATTAATAAGTGGTCACATTTTCAAATATTTCATCTAGGGTTCAAGTAGACTATCATTGCAGTCCCGTTCAAAAAATAATCACCTTATCCAACCAACCCTAATTATCCCAATTAACCCCGACCCACAGCAGAGCAGCCAATCAACGTGCCAATCAGCCAATAAATCAAACCTTTCAAACAACATTTAATTTCCTTGACATTTCCTTTCGTTTTTCCTGCAGAATGTCTCTCTAATCTCCCGCTCTCGGTGCTCTGCGCGGCGTTGTTAAGACGAGTATGTAAGTAAAGCTACAGTAGGTGGCCGCACCAGCACATTTTTTCACCGCGTCGATCGAGGCTTCCGTGCCAGACAGACGCACATGCATGGGATCCAGCCGTCCTGCGAAAAGCCACCGGGGGATCTTCAACACCCGAAGCCGAGCGCAGGACACTCTCAGCCCGGTCAGCGCTCTCTCCGTGCAGCCTGGACTCTCTCCCTCTAACACCACACACACACACACACACACACACACACACACACACACACACACACACACACACACACACACACACACACACACACACACACACACACACACACACACACACACACACACACACACACACACACACGGGCGCACACTCTCTCTCACACACACACACACACACACCAAACAAGCGCTACACACATTTCGGAGCGGGGGATCGCTTTCCTCATTGAGAAAGCCTCGCGGAGCCACGTTATACTGCGTGTTATTGATTGATCAGGTGGTGGTGTTAGTATGTGTGTGTGAACCTGTGTTGACAGTCAACGGCGTTGGACTTAAACTGCGTCTTTTTTGCGCAGAAAGAGAGCTCGCTTGGACTTATTTGGAGGATCAAAAAACACACACACACACACACACACACACACGCGTAAACACTCCCGTCCTGCCTGCATGCCGCCCCGCGCCGCCGCCGTCCTTTGATTTCCTGTCAGTTTTTTTTTCTGCTTCTTGCGATTTCTTTTTCCTCTTTGCCAAAAAAAAAAAAAAACCCAGGAACCACACGGACTGTCTAGAACTGCTTCCGAGGATGAACGAAGAAACAAACTAGATTTGTGTGATCGCTGCTTTTCTTGAGCTTTGAGCGCTTGTTTTTTTTTTATACTGGGATTTATTTCGCCGTGGAGGAGTGAAGAGATACCCGGGGAGCGGAGCGGTGTGCGCAAAAAAAAGCTCGAGGTCTTCCTCTCCTCTCTTGTCATCTCTCCATCAATCAATCAATCAATCCACCATTCATCCCCCTGTCTGTCTGTCCATCTATCTATCTATCTATCTCTCCAATCTGCTCCCATGTTTTAGGTCCGTGGCGATTTTGCCTTCAAAAAAAAATGCATCATCAACAGCGGATGGCAGCTTTGGGAACGGACAAGGAACTGAGTGACTTACTGGATTTCAGCGCGGTAAGGGGACGAATGCACCGTCTCGTTTTTTGTTGTTGTAGTGTCAATATGAATTTAATAAATATAGCAACATGACAATTCCAACCGTAGGAGTACGTAGAATAAACTAGACGCGTCCAGTTTAAGCTTCATTACAGCGACCACTGTTTACGTTGTTTTAAACGCTGCACGCAGTAAGCTGCATATATTGTAGCCTTTCAACTATTTGTTCCAAAAGTTGTGTGTTGATGTAATAGAGTAAACTTGCAAGAAAAAGTCAGTGTATATTGTTGTTGTTTTTGTACATGGTTTTTCTGTTCATGTGTATGTCTATGTGTGTGCGCAGAGTGATGCTGCATTAGTAATTTTTGTTGTCTTATAGATGCGAAACAGCGATTTGAAAATGTTCCCAACATCCATGGTAGTATATCTCATTTTAACTTCATTTTTGTTTCTTTTCTCTTTGCTTCTTTGTGTCTAGCCCATGTTAGGATTTAGGCTATCAGAAGAGAAATGTAATTGTCTGTGAGTGAACTGGCTTGCCCCATGCACTGTGCACCGTGCTGTCTGCACACTATTTCACATGCACACTACGCTCCCATCATGCAACCTGCACGACAGACAGACAGACAGTGAGACAGACAGACAGACAGACAGAAAAGTGTCACACTTTGTTCACGCAGTTTTAATGTATTTCGACCGGTCCTTGAACCCAGCACTCAATTTGAAAGTTAAATTTTGATATATCATTTTTTAAAGAGCAGCCTATGAGTGTTGTGAACTTGACGGACAGTAAACAGTGCCCCCCCCCCCCCCCCCCCGCGCTCGGCCATGTTTTTTTTCCTTCTTCTCTCTGCGTCTTTCCTCCTTTGGGAACAACTTTGGTCTGAAGAGGAGGAGAGAGAGAGAGAGAGAGAACACATTTGAAACACCCAAAATTGACGAAGTAGAACAAAATCGGTGTTATGAAAGGCAGAGAGACAGAGATATGTCAAATGAGATGAGCAGAAAATTAAATATAGGAGAGAGAAATTCAGCAAATTTTTTTTTTCCTGTTGCAAATACTGTTAAGTCCCCATGCTGCAAGAATGTTGATGCAATGAACAAATTATAGAGAACACAGCTGAGGCCTGTGAAGGGATAACACAGATCTTAGACACGTCAGAGGGAGGAGGCACACTGTTAACGTTTAATATCAGAAGATCTCCATTTTAAAAGAATGATGCTGAATTATAGAATCAAATATCCAAAGCCATTATGAGAGGAACATGATAATCCTCTACAGCTGAACAATAGTGACCTTTTAAGTGTTGTAGCCTATACTGAAGGGTACCAGCTCACTTAACCATATACAATCATCTCTGAATACTAAATAATAATAGGAATCTAGTTGTGAATTAATTTTTTCAAACAAAGTCCATACAACAATATCCCTGTTATGTCAGGAGTGAGAACCACAGGCTAATGCAAAGCCTTTATAGCAACTATAATAATTAAAAACATATATACGCTGTCTCGGCTGCACAGGCCTGCTGTGTCTATACAAGGCCCTATAGAGGGTATTATAGGCGACAAAGGTCCAATCAAATCACTCCAAACTCATCATTTAGTGGCACACGCACACACACACACACACACACACACACACACACACACACACACACACACACACACACACACACACACACACACAGCCTCTCAAGTCACTACAACACTATAATAATGTTAGAGTGGCAAAAGATTATTGAATTTGAGTACATTATCCTTGTAAGACTAATATTGTTTTAAACTGTAACAGTGAGCTTTTATTAGACGTGAAAGCATAAAAATGGGATAATTGAATTCTTCATTGAGAATCAGAGACACCTCACCATGATGGCACACACACACACACACACACGTTCTCTTTAGTATATTATTACAGAATATTATAGACAGTTTATTTTTTATTTATGTTTATTTTTTTACAAAAATGTCAATCAAGCAGCCTGTCTTCAATTATATTTCTTGAAGACTAAAAAAAAAAAAAGCGTTCCAACAAAGGCAGCGGCAGCCGCTAGAAACGTGTCTCCTCTCATTATAGACGCAGGGCCGCTCCGCTCGCATTAATTTATGCGATCATCTGTCTTCTGCACGCCCACAAGCTGACACCAGCGGCCTCAAAAGAGATGCCTCGAACCGGGGGTTATCGATAGAAGACCTGCTAATAATCACAATTGGAAATCTTTTATCTGGCAAACATTTGCTTTCTCTTAATTCGTCGAGGGAGATGGAACACACACGCACACACACAATCCACCCTCAGTATCCACAACTAAAAGGCCCCCACAGGCCGCTTTTTTAAGAACAAAAAACACATGGAGGACTTCATTGTTTTAGTCAGGGTGTAATTTACTTTATATTGTGGCTCTCAATTCAAAAGAAAAAGAGAAAAGAAAGAGAAAGAAAATCCCTCCAAAAACCTCAAATGCAGAAAAAAAAGCTTTTAGCATGTGAGAGTGTGTTCGGGATCAGTGCGATTTCACCATCAAACACAGTGACACACACAGAGGCCTGATGTTCATCCAGAGAGGTTATCTATGGGGTTCAGATGTCTCACTTTGATAGCCTGAGCTCTGTTCTTTTAGAAGATTTACGGTATAGCTCGTACAGTACGACAGTGTTCAGCTTCAGTGTCTGTCTTATAACGTGGGCTTGATTTTTTTTTTTTTTTCTCTAGAAGTGTATAGAGCAGATGGCCTATACTAGTCTTGGTGATTGTCTCATATGTCTTAGTCAGATATGAAGTAGATATGAAGTGTTCCGTTCCAAAATGAGCTGTCACCCCAACATTTGACAAAAAGTGATACTTTTTTTCAATTTT
The DNA here is from genome assembly GCF_949987685.1 of Ammodytes marinus. Classification (NCBI taxonomy): domain Eukaryota; kingdom Metazoa; phylum Chordata; class Actinopteri; order Uranoscopiformes; family Ammodytidae; genus Ammodytes; species Ammodytes marinus. The sequence goes on along the minus strand of NC_137222.1, from coordinate 22,260,068 downwards.
CAATGAAATCACATTGTATACTAATGGTAAAACAGGTGAACATGTGTGTTTTTTGAACAGATGCAAAGATTGAGGAATGCGATGATTTTCTATTTTTTATGTTTTTGCTCACCAGAAAAAAAAAACATTGTGACCGTGTTTTGGAGCGAGAAGCCTTCATATCTGTGTTCAGCTCTGAGCGGAGAGTCTGTGTGTGTGACCATGTGGGCTGGGTATCAAACCTTGATCAAGTATGAGTAAGCCTGAAGACCGAAACTTGATCAATAGCATTTGAGTATTGAAAGTACTCACTGAAAGCTAGCATCTAGAAGTGTGGACATATTATGATAGGAACCAGAGTCAGATTCAATTCATAACTCTGGTGACTTAACACTTAGGCATTCAGCAAAATACAAATGCTTTTCATTACAAATTACTTATCAAATTTGATCAATCTGTTAAATATTAAAGGTCTCCTATTATGCAAAATGCACTTTTCATGGGTTTTCAACATTAATATGCGGGTCCCCAGTGTAACTAGAGACTCCCAAAGTATGAAAAGAACAACCCTCTCTCCACCTCCACCTTTCTGAAAACCTGTGTTCAAAAACCACAGTCTGATTCATCTCCCCTTATGATGTCATGTGGGGAGAAGCCACACCCCCGCATTACAAACCTCACCTAGCACTACCTCAACCTGTGATAAGCAAACATCCCCAGATAGCCCAGAACCGGCGTTTAGATTCAGGGCCAATCCAAGCAGACTGGGCTTTTTGAAAGGCGGGGCTTAAAGAGACTCTAAAACAGAGCGTTTCAGACAGAGCCTAGAAAGAGGAGATTCAGCAATGGCACTGTGAGAAATAATAAGGCTTTTTATAGACACTACACCATGAAAACATTTTCTTGTCAGAACTCAAATGACAATTTTGAACCTGAAAAAGAGCATAATATGTGACCTTTAAATTTGATAAAGTTCATTTGAAATATTCTCCTTTCAAAACCATTCTTTATGTCCTTTAATATACCATGTTTCATTTTGAATGGTATTACATTTGGAAAGGGTACACATTGACTTGTTTAGTCTTATCTTGGGACCTGACTTATTTGGACATACATACTGTACATACCTATCTTGTCTAGGGACTTGACATGGACTTTACTGTCTTGGCCTGGGACTATACTCTGTACGTACTTGTAATGATTTAAAGACTTGACTTGGGACTTGATGGTCTTTAAACGTGCTACGAGGAACTTTTAAAATATTTCGGAAACAGTCAAATTTTTCTGCTGATGATCATAAATGACATGTAACAGCAAACGAGACCATCAGTGCAAAGAATTCTATTTTTATATTGTTTTTCGTAATGCCTTTGTCATGGGTCCCTCACCCTGGACTTACAGCTGGCATAGTAAAAACACTTCCGCTTTTGTCCAAAGGGGGTGCAAGAAATAACACAAAATGAAAGTTCTTCGGAGCACCTTTTAAATCAGACTTGAAAGCAAACATTTGTGACTTCCTTGTGACTTGCCAAGACAATGACTTTGACTAACCTTAACCCACCTTTGTCAGACATTACATTCTGATTCATTAGATCAGATAGTCAGTAGAGATTGTGGGCTGCAATTTATTCAGTCAAGGTTCATGGGATTAGAACACATTTAACATTGGAGAACTTTGAGCGAGATACAAACTATCATTTTAATATTGCTAACCAAAACGGAATGATCCAATTGGTCTTATCCAAACCTTTTCAAGTGATGCCCAGCCCTCTAGTTACAAAAGGCCTTTTTGTTTTCCTTGTAAATATCCAAAAGTTTCCTTCCAAAACAACATATCTACTATTGTAAATGCCAAACGCATGTTCTAGTATGACGAAAATAAAGAACATTGAGTAACCACTAAATCCCAGACATTTCCTAACAAGGATGATATTGATATAAGAATCTGGCCTACATATTTTCTCTGCTAAATCTTGCCCTGGTATAGTTTTGGAATGAAGCTTTTCTTTTCTTCATTTGTATAGCTGCAGTGATGTGTTTTCTGTATAGCATTGAAGTGTCTTGCTGTGTGCAGTGTGCAGTGCTCTCGGAGGTAATGTGCACTCTGTTTGTCTTGTAGATGTTTTCCCCTCCTGTTAGCAGTGGAAAGAACGGACCGACCTCCCTGGGGAGCGGACATTTCTCCGGCTCAAGTACGTCAAGCCTTCTCTCTCTCTCTCTCTCTTTTTTCCCCCTCATCCTTCTACTTCTTCTTCTCCTCCTCCTCCTCCTCCTCTCCCCCTCTCCGTCCTCTCTTACACCTGCTCTCTGCTGCTTTGCTTGCGGTTTGAATTTTTTAACTGTGTTGGTATTAACCACGTTCTGAACATGCAAAATTGCAGTTTTATGGTGGGGGTTTATGTTTTTGCTTTGTGTATTCTTTATTTATTTTGGGAAGTCTTACATTTATCTTCATTGATACAGTATATATAAACCATAACTGGCTCATGTATTATCTGAATACTGTGGCTGGCCATGAGTTGAGCTGGTGGGGGGTTTTCTGTACAATAATTGAGCATAAAGAGTCCATCTCTCAATACTTCCAAATGATTCCTGCCAAAGATACTGTAGCTTTGATGGATAGCTAGAAAAGACAGCTAACAAATATGTTTGTAATATTTTCTATTTTAAAGTACTTTCCTAAAACAGGAGTTAGATGTTTTTTTTGGGGGGAAAATGCACAGAATTTGTTAGGTCCTATTTTTATTGGCGGATGAATACACGATGGCTTCTTGATTTTGACCAAAGAGGAGTCACCTGTAACATACCGCTGTGTCCTGTGCACAGCCGTGGTTACATGCAATTGGTCACGACTGAACGTTTTGCTGTGAAATACGGCTAATCGCTTTGTTAGTTTTTCAGGTTGTCTTTATTTTGGGGCAACAAGTTTGTTTCTCAGCTGCTCAAGTTCATTCCTGAAGGAGACTTCCTGTTTTGCTGAGTTGCTGCTCTCATTCTTTCCTGTTTGTGTGTGTGTGTGCGTGTGCGTGTGCGTGTGCGTGTGCGTGTGCGTGTGTGTGTGTGTGTGTGTGTGTGTGTGTGTGTGTGTGTGTGTGTGTGTGTGTGTGTGTGTGTGTGTGTGTGTGTGTTGAGATCAGCTCCCTGTGTTTTTCTCCACAGCTGTTTTGTTGGTGTCAAACAGCAACAGTCTGGCTCCATCGTTGGTTGTTCTGTCTTTCAAATGTTGTAGATATAAGCGTCTGCATGACAACATGAACTTTCCACTTTAGTAGTTCAGTCAGATATTCTGTTTATAAATGTACTAATTATTATTATTATTATGGTAACTTCAATTGTAATTTGGTTGTCCCATTCAGGGTTTTTACCTTCCGACCAAACGTCAAATAATGGCAGCTGTGACTTTCCAGATTTGTAAAAAAAGTAGCCAAGTTTGTCAAGGCTTCCGACTCGTGCATCCTTTAGTCGCACTGAACCTCCTGTGTTGTATGTCTAGTCTGAACTGACCCTGAAACAACATGGCTCCCACAAACACATTTTAGATTTTTTTTAACAAATCTGCCCGGTTTGTTTACTGTGTCTTTGTTCATATGTGTAACATAAATGTATTGCAATCTTTCTAACTGCGGATTGTTTTCACTTATTTATTCAATTATTGATGATAGAGTGATGAAACAGTGTGGCCTCTTGCCCATTTATAATGTTTGGTCAATCCAAAATATCTTGTTGATTGATCAGCCTCAATCACTTGATAAAGAAACAGTCTGTTTTACTGAGAAATCTCCAATAGTAGATAGTATATTGACAATATTTGCGATGAGTATATGATATAATTGCAATGCTGCTCTAAAAAATGCTAACTATCTGAAGATGGTCATATGTTTTTTTTAGTATGACTCTCCTGCTGCCTCCATGGTTGCATGTACACTTCTATATTTGACTTCCGGCTGTGATCATCTATCAGGTTGTAGGTCGTGCTGCAGTCCCCTTGTGTATTGTCCACCTATTTTCTTCTACTATATATATATATGTGTGTTACGTGCTGTAACATCCTACATCAGACTAGCTCAACCTGCGTCCTTCACACGGAGCGGATACTTATACAGAGAACAGCAGGGTCCTTCTCTGTGCTGTTTGCCTCTCAACGGCGTTTGAGGAAGCCATTTTGTTTCTTGGCTGGAAAACAGAGAGGTGTCGAGACGTCTTCTTTGTTTACTGCTTAGTTGTGTATGGCCGTGTTGCTGTTGTTGTTTGTGCTCTGTGGTTGTTCGTCGGTTGTTGTTTGACTCCCGTGCCGTGCATACAAATGGGAGGATGGATGACGGAACGGTACCATTTTGGGGGGAAAAGAAAAAGGCTCCGCTCTTTGTAGAATTTGTCGCAGTTGTTAAGGCCTCGCTGTGCTGCTTGGATGTGTATCTTCATTTTGGGATTGTTGATCCCCCCCCCGCCCCCCGCCCGTCTTTTGATTTAGGAACACACACTGGTGTCACACACACACACACACACACACACACACACACACACACACAAAATGCACACACACACAATACACACTCATGCACTCCCTATGCACAAATCACAGTCTGTTTCTCATGCACGCATCTCAACACTCACATGCACTAGATGCAACACACACACACACACACTTTCACACACGCTGTTCACCCCTGCTGTGGCTTTCTGCAGGCCTCGGCATTTTGATGAGCCCGGTGCTGTTTGTGAATGCAGCTAATTAGAACTCTATAGACCTACGCAACCATGAGAGCAGCGGTGTCCAAAGGCTGGGGTGAGGCCAGAGGCAGGGACATGCCGCCACCAAACTGGGTCCATACAGGTTCAGGTTATAGACCCCTGGGTTAGGAAGCAGAGAAGTTAAAAAGACAACTTTAGATTCATTCATTTTCACTCCTGTCAAGTGTTTTTCTATAAATCCATTAACGACCAACACTGTCATTTCTCTGTGTGGGATTAGTTTATCATATCAATGTATTTTGAAATTTGAAAAAAACTCAAAACACAGCAGCATTAGCTTTGAGGCCTGTGTCCGTTGGTGGAAGGCAGCTTCTGATTGGTTCATGTAGCCTTCAATTTAGCCAGACCGATTTGGCTGGTCTCATGGGCAAGTTACAACTGCCTCACAATAGATAAGATAAAGATAAGATATACTTTATCCATCCCAGCAGGGACATTTAGGAAAGTTGTTTGAAATGTTTAAAGTGTGCTATTTTTTAATCAACCAAAAGACGCCAAAGTTATCAAATGTTGCATTTAGTCAAAAACACAAGCAACGACCTTCCAAGATAAAAAAAGGTCTAAAATTAGAAAATTATGAATCAAATCAATATGTGGTCCAAAAGTAAGTCAACTACAGTATAAATGTATGGTTCTCAGAGCCAGCACTTCTACCCTACAGCACAAACGTTTCATCTCTTATATTCACAATAAAGGTCTTTACCATAACAGAGGAAAATTCCCAAACGCACAGAGCACAGTATACTCCCCTGAGTACATTGAAAAAAAACAGGTGCAGGTTACCACACAAGGCTAAAGAAGACACCAACATCAACAGCAGCATTAGGGACATGAAAGAGCCAAGAAGGATGAAAGCATTGCTAGAGTGTAAAAATAACATGGCAGCCAGTCAGTCAGAGAGAGGCTCAGGTTGCTAGGATTTGGTTTATCTGATGTTTTTGATGATAAGGACGGTACATTTCTCTTCGTTGAGGTGTAATTTTGACATGACAACCTTCACACAATGCTGTGAATAAATCTCTGTTTTTGAAGACCCCCTCTTCTTCATTTGACGTGAGCCCTAGCTTGGATTTGATATATATATTTGTTGGCGATAAATTCACCTTAAAAACACACAAAAAGGATCTAAACATAAACCTTGCACACGCTCAGCCCACGGTCACCACCAAACCAAAGGAAGTGGATTAGGCCTTTTAATTATTGGGGAGATTTCGCCCCGTTGTCTTTGTTTATTTTGGGATCATCCCTGGAAAGATAATGCACACTTTCAACTGTGTGTGTGTGTTCTAATCTCCTCCTGGATTGAAGCCGTTCGTTCACTCACACACTGCCTGTCAAAATCCCATCTATTTCAGGTCTTGGCTAGATTTTGCTTGTTTTTTACGCTGTTCTAACCTCTCAGATCCTTCGCGTTTTTCTCCCTGTCAATGGTGTTGGAAGAGGGCTGAGGTGTGTGTGTGTGTGTGTGTGTGTGTGTGTGTGTGTGTGTGTGTGTGTGTGTGTTCATAGAAGAATGAGTGCTGAGCATAGAAAAAATGTGTATGTGAGAGATTTGAAAAGATTTTGAATGTGCGTGTCAACATGAGTGTGTGGACCAGAAAGGGGGGATGGGAGGGAGAGCTTTGGGGGCGGGAGGGCAAAGCATCATCCCCCCCCCCACCCCCCCTCTGTTGCCATGGAACACAAAGTTGGCAGCGAGAGATGGAGGAAATGTTTTATCAAGTGTCAGCGGAAAAGAAAGGAAAGGAGGAAGTAAGGGAGCAAGTGAGGAAGAAAGGAGAGAAAGAAAAGAAGTAAGAAGGAAAGGATCATTCTGCTGTTGTAACTGTGTTCTTCTTGTCTGAACATATCCCGTCAATGGGCAGACTGAAGCCGTCCATTGCTCTGTCGCCCCATTAGTTCTACCTGCTTATCCTTGTAGGCCAATCAGAGCTGACCACGGCTGAGAGGCGGGGCATAGCCTGGACAAGTTGCCTGTCAATCAAACAGGATAGATGGACAACCAACTCACTCTCACATTCACAATCATATATAATGTAAAAGCCCAAGTTTAACAAACCCTAATGCCGTTGGACAGTCCAAAGACAGGTTAAGACTCAATACTGAATGTGGAGAATGTGTTGGGGATTATTTTCAGCGGCGGATTCAGCAACACATTTTTTTCTGGCAGCAGGACGGTGTATGTGGGATAGCATTGGTTCCCCAAGTTGGAATGGGGCTGCCCCATTGTGAGATGAATTGGAAGTTGGATATGTCCAAACCATTGTTGCAATACCAATATTGTTTTCAGTAACGGTTTATTTCATTATGAAGCAACATAGATAGCAATGTTTTGTTTACAGCATATGCAAACATGTTGACATTTGATCTGCTCTTTCTTATGAGTACATGAGAGGCCCGACATTTCTCTCCGATGTTTCCAGATTTTTACAAAGCCATTCTCAATATCAATAAGCTTTATCCCATTTTTTTCTTATTTTTGTCCCACCTTCCACCCCTTACTCTCCTCTCTCAGAGCCAAACAGAAAAAAAAACACCCAGCAGCCCTGTCTTCTCTGCCAGGGGAGGCTTCACGCATTAGCACAGAAATTTGGGCGAGGATAGATACAGCCCCGATGGCATGCCTGATTTTTGTTCCCCTAATTGGCATAGCTTATTAAGTCACAGTTCACGGCGGGGGAAAAGAAGGGGGCCCTGCTTTAATAATATCCCCTCTCTACCGTTTGATTTGATGCACTTGTACCGAGACAGATAACGCGCTTCAACGCAGGCGAGCGACGCCCCCACCGCCACCCTCTTGTCTCTCTATCCAGTACAATCTGCTTCCGTTACGCCTGCCACTCAAAAAAAGAAAGCTTTCAAAATAGAGACGGAGCGCCATGCCAGTTGCTGCTTAATACCTTGCCCTCCCACCTTCTCTTCCCTGCGCTCTCTCTCTCTCTCTCTCTCTCTGAGGCTGTTAAATTGTCTCGAAATGCAGAACGACTCACAAAAACACCCAGCCGTGCTCTTAATTGTGGCGCGGATTAGGGATTAATAGCCGTTTTTTTTTTAGCTATAATAGCAAATATTATTAGCCCCATTTGCTTTTCTAATGCCAATAATGACTCCGCTAATAATGGCAGTGATTTCAAGGTTAGCGTCTGGGAGAACACGGCATGGATTTGTGTGTGTGTGTGTGTGTGTGTGTGTCTGTGTGTGTGTTTTAAGTCAAAGCTCAGGAGATTGACGTGCCTCTTGCTTCGACGGGCCGGCGCGCTACCGAGTCGGAGCTCCATATGTTTTGTCCCCAAAGACAATAGTGAGGTGTGCCGAGCTGTTACCTCCAGATTACTGATTGTATTTGGTTCAGTTTGGTCTCTGGAAGTCAGGTTGAGTTGAGTTTTTTAGTTTGCCTTGTTCCTTTTGGGGGCGGCAGTGGCAAAGTGGGTAGGGAGATCGCCTCTGGAGTGCAGGATCGGAGGTTCGATTCCCCGCCTACCCGCCACATGTGTCCCTGGGCAAGACACTGAACCCCAAATTGCTCCCGATGGTTCAAATGGTTACTTACTTTTTTTTTTTAATTGTTACTGGGCATCAATTACTACAAACCAGCTAACGCAATGCTGTGTATGCCATCCCTGGATAGCTGCCTGCTTGACCCAGTTGGTAATCCATAACTTACTTTAAGTTCACCTTCAGTTTCTTTGAATTTAAAACAAGACCTGTAAGTGGGATCTACAGTTTCCTTCACAATATCTTTTGGATTTGATTGTATGTATTCTGTGATTAAGGTGTCTTGAAGTTAGCTTGATTTTCACACTTCAGGTCGTAATAGGTTACAGACATATGGGTCACACTGTTCTGCCATAAAGAAGTTCACACTAAGTTTGTTTGGGAAGATCTAGTTTTGCTTGGTCACTTCCTGTTGTTGTGGGCATTAGTTGCTTTTATTTTTGGTTTATTCATACCTGCAGTGTGTAGAATTTTGTGTTTTATTTCCTAGCAGATTTTGTAGAAAGTAATTATAATATCCACAAGTACATTTAATTTAGTGCATATTTTGCATTATTTTTCTCTTAGAAAGGGTCTCATATATGTCCATATTTCTGCATATTTTGTACCAAGGCCTAGTGCCGCCATCTTGAAAGTGTCATAGTTGGAATGTCATCAGGTGCATTGTTTAAAATTTAGAATTGTTCTTGTCCTTGAAGGCCACTGTAGCTTCTGTTATTATTCGAAAGGGTTGGGGTGTACCCAGGGAGTGTTGCATTCTAGAACTTTGTAGAACTTTCTTGATGATGTCATATTACACACTGCACCTTTAAGGTTCAGCTAAAATTAATTTGTTCCTCAGTGTCAGCATATAAAGTCACCTATTATACAAAATGCACTTTTCACATGTTTTGTCAACATTAATATGGGCCCTGTCTGTGTGACTACAGACTCCCAAGGTATGAGAAAAAAAAACATTGTTCTCTCTTTACCTCCACCTTTCTGAAAACCCGTGTTCAAAAACCAAAATCAGATTTCACTCCCTCCCAATATAAATTTCTCTAATGTTTTTTGATGCACATCCCAGCAGCCAGTGAGGACATGTCTCCTCACAGCCCACAGGATAATTGCTAGTTGGGCTTTTTGGCTGGAGTCAGAAGTGAGTGTTTTTTAGAGGCATCTGTTGTGCACCTGCAGTATATGGTTATGTTCAAAGTATCATTACTGTCATTACAGCAAAATGAAAGATAAAGACACATATTTTTACATGGTGAATATGGAGTCTTAAATCAGCTATTTACTTACTAAATCATATCATATTTTAGAATATTGCACTGGAGTGAATTGCCCTTTCATATTCATTGTCATCTTTCCAGTTAACATTGTTTTCATGTTAGCCAGTGAAGTACCTGTCCTATCCATGTCATTCTCAGCTGACATAGAAGTGGTTGTATCGCGGTTAATAGGAGTTTATGTGTTTTGAAGGAGTATGTCCCAATGTAAGAACAGTTATTGCTGGAACTCAACACACAGCAACCTGTACAGCTATTATACTGCCATCTCATCCACAGGTTTTTGGTGGCCATTTTTCTATTGCCATTCTCCTGGCACTGGCTAAAAGAAGACAACATCCTTAATCGTGATGACGTACTGTATACAGCGCCTTGATTGGTTGATTGCTTTGCCGACTGTAGAACCAGCTGGCAATGAGTGCAAGATGAGACAGAACTCAAACACAATCATAGACAAACATTGGAGATGGTTAAGTGGTTAAGGTCTAGTAGAACAAGGCTGATTTTATTATTGTATCGTGTATTTTCTCCATTTCTGACACAGCCTGGTATGGAAGCGCAATTTTAAAGGTGCAGTGTGTAGTATTGGTGAAATTTTGGTGTAGTATTGTGTTGGTGCAATGCTCCCTTGATTTTGGTGAACCTTACAACTGTCCTCGAGAACCACCATGACATTGACACTTGTGATCCCCAGTCAGAAGTCACAATTGGATCTGTGTTGCCATGGTGTTTGGTGTGGTGCTTTTTAACCAATGGATCAATTGCAATCTCCTGAATTTTCATCTAGCGCCATCATCATGTTAAAAAAAAGTTGACCAACTCTTTGGATTTTGACCAAATACCTACAAAACAAGTTAACTTGTGTTTTTTTAGTGTTGGTCAGCAAATGTTAGCATGCTAATTGTGAGCATATTATAGCATGCTGACGTTATCATTTGGCACAACTCTCTCTCCTCTTGTTGAATTATAAGTTATGTTCCCAAGTGAAGGTACTGTATAATTGTTTCCCCCTGATCAGTCTTATTTTCCGCACAATCCATTCATTTCCCTCTTCTCCACTGAGCTGAGGTTGATTGAATACCTGCTCCCCCTCCCCCCTCCTGTGGCGAACATGGTTTCAATCCTCCATTTCCAGTACTTTATCTTATGGATCTAAACAGCCCAATTCTGCTCTCTCTCTCTCAGCGGTGGGTGGGTTACGTCAGCGAGGTGTGTTTCAGCGCTCTCTCTCACACACCTGTTTGCTGGTACAGGCACTTGGCGGGCGGGCGGGCGGGCGGCGGTGGAGAACAAAATCCCAGTCACCGTGCCTAATTACCCAGTCCTTAAAAAATAAAGAGACAGGCGACGTCAACCAGCCTGCCTGGCAATTACAGCGGCGCTCAACACCTCTCCGCAACAAACACCACTCCAATTAGAGGCAGCCAAACTTATTCTGGGAGGCGGCAGAGTGTGTGTGTGTGTGTGTGTGTGTGATTCAGAGAGAGAGAAAGTGACTGTGTGTGTGTGTGTTTATGCTTGTAAGTACAAGTGTGTGACAAGCCAAATTGTTGTGGAGGTTCGATGTCGGCATCGGAACTTGTATGTTTGTGTGCGGTCTGTGTGTGGCAAATGAGGGGTAAGAAAGTGTGTGTGTGTGTGTGTGTGTGTGTGTGTGTGTGTGTCTGTGGGTGTGTGTGTGTGTGTGTGTGTGTGTGTTAGCTGCATGATATCATGAAAACATGCAATATGCGTTAACATTGTTGAATATTCCGTTGACAATATCACTGATTGGCCAAATATATTGACATGCAGATTGTGAATGCACATGGAATAAGCTACCATTAATTGCAGTTCAAGCAGTTGATACGATCACGCTAACGAAACATGTTTGATATATTGTGTTTCTGTGTGTGTGTGTGTGTGTGTGTGTGTGTGTGTGTGTGTGTGTGTGTGTGTGTGTGTGTGTGTGTGTGTGTGTGTGTGTGTGTGTGTGTGTGTGTGTGTGTGTGTGTGTGTGCGCGCGCTGTGCACATGCAAGTGGCTAAAGTGAAGGCAGAAGAGTGTGTGTGTGTGTGTGTGAATGAGAGAGAAGCGTCCATAAATTGAGATAAGAAAGGTTTATGAATCTAACGTGTGGCGGTCAGAGCAGCTGATTCCACCTACGTCTTCCTCCTCTACGCTGCTCTTCCTCCTCTCTGTTTTGGCGCCAGTCACTCCTCCTTTTCCTCCTTCTGTTCTTCATCCTAACCCTGCTACCCTTCCTTTTTGCCTTCCTTCACTTCCTCCGTCTGCCTCTCTTTCCTTCTGTCCATTTTCTTCTCATTCTTTCATATTTGTCTGTTCTGTTTTTCAATTTTCCCTTTTAATATTTCTCCCTAATTTGTTCCTGATTTTCCTTCAGCATCCATCCTTGTTCTCTTTCAGTTGTTCTCTCTCTTCCACTTCCACCTATTCATCCCCCCCACACTGTTGTTGACCCATATATTGTCCTCTTAATGTTTCCGTTTACTGAGGACATAGTCCTTTCTCTCATTTGAACTCCTTATCAAAGGCTCTTTCAATACTTGCAGTACAAAACATCCTGTGGTCTTGTGATGTGTTTATTTGTGTTGCTTTCGACTTTGTATTCCCTTCTAACCTTCAACATTAACTGTGTCTTCCTGCTCATATTCCACATGTCCTCTTCCAGTTTCCTCCCTTTTGACCTCAACTCAAAACGCTTGCACTCACTCTGATCTGACCTCCAGTCAGTTTATGTTTGTCTGTGTAATGCATCCTGAGATGTTAACAATGCCATTTTCTGTCTGTACACTTTTGGAATGGATTGAACATCAACATAGTGATTCATTAAGTGAGCTTTAAAAGGAACCAGAAGTTGGACTTATTTTGCTTTTGGATAGAGCCATGCTAGCTTTTCCCCTCAGTTGCCTGTGTCTGTGCTAAGCTAAGCTAATAGCTGGTTGGCTGTGGCTGTAGGAAACCAACTGAACTGCAGGTGTGACAGTGCTCAGAATATAGCTATCATCTAGCCTGGCACCGCCCGCCTACCTACCTTCGCTCAATTTTTTATTTCCCTTCAGTAGTCAGTCTGGGTCTGCGGTATATTCGCTGGTTTTCTCCATCCAGATTTTTGACTGTCCAATCAGCGAACAGAGGGAGTGGCCGAGATTCCGAGAACAGTGACATGCGCCAGTTTCAGTTGTAGTCAGAAGCCGGTGCATGACATACGTCACGACCAAACGTTATGCGATTGGTTATGGCAGATCCAGAGTGGCACTGGGCAGATCCAATAGTCTTAAACTTCAACAGACACCCGCCTTCGAGTGAGGTAACGTTTGTCAATTGAGCGATTCCAGACCTTCTATAGAAAACTGTGTTGTGTAGCTCACATGCCCCATGTTAACATTGCCACATAGCTTAAAGTATCCTGAACGTAACAACACTTTGTAATGTAGACTAGTGACTGCCATAAGGCTGTCAATACGCAGCACTGTGTAGAACTAACATTCTGCATCCTTTTAGAGAGTCACTTGCTGGCCCTTGAAGAAGATGCTATGGAACCTTCTTTTTTAATTTCCTAAATCAATGCATTTCTCTTTGTTTCTTTTGAGGCATGTTATCAATGTGTGTGGTCAGAATCTGTTTGTCTAAGGTGTTTAATGTACAGACAGGGATGTGAGTTGACTTGCCAGAGACACACTGAACCTTCACACTGCAGAGATCAGCGGGTCAAACCATCTGTTTCAGAGCGAGGGGTGGGACCGTCGATGGTTTGTCCCGGCTTTTGTTTTATTCTCAGCCTTTGGCAGCATTGGCACCAGAGTGGCACTGCCAAGTCCCTGTGTGTGTGTGTGTGTGTGTGTGTGTGTGTGTGTGTGTGTGTGTGTGTGTGTGTGTGTGTGTGTGTGTGTGATGGGGGGTTGGTTGGGAAATATATCTCCTACACACACGCACACACACACGCACACGCACTCACACACAGAGACTGTAAATTGTCTGGAACACCCCTTGTGCCATCTGGTCTTGTGACGGGCCAGACAGAGTGTATATGTGTGAGTGTTTGAATGGGGGTGTGTGTGTATACTTGTGTGTGTGCGTACTGTATGTGTGTGTGTGTGTGTGTTCTCGGAGAGAAAATGGAAAGAAGAAGAGGGAAATATACATGTGTGTTATGGTCCTGTGTGTGTGGGGCATTACTGTGTGTTTGCTCATCTGTGTAAAAAAAATTGAAAGACAGAAAGAGAAATAGTGTGTTTTTGGAGAGAGTACTATCTTGCACACACAAACAGAACAATTTCAGCAGTACATTTAATGCCACCATCTCCGGCTGTGTTTGTGTTCAATTGGAACTCATTCCCTGACGCATAATTAGTGTTTTGGTCCAGTGTGAAAAAAAAAAAAAAAAAAAGTCCCAGTAAGTCTTAAGTTTTAAGCATTGTTTCAATAGAGCGGTGCCTTTCGGTTTGGTTCGGTACAGCGCAACACTGCACGCATTTATTTGCGTTTCCACACGGTTACCAAAATAAGCGAACTGTGCAGTACCTATTCTTGTCAAGCTTTCATTGGGGTAACAAGACGTCCTAAAGGGTCCCAAAGAGGTGGAGCTTACTCACTGCAGTCCATTGATTGGTGGATGGATCGTCATATCCGTGCAGGAGATAAAACCAGCGAGTGTAATGTCCTCGGTAAGAGTGAGAGAGAAATGACTCTTTGTTTATTGTGTTGCGTTCTTCCTCTTCATTGAATTGATTGCTGGGCTACACGGTGTCCCGCTGATATGATGTCACCATCGTTTTGTAGCTGCCACGGTCAGAGCATAGACTGTTAATAAGAGGCTGTGCCAATCAATGGTTATGGGTACTGTTGGCAGTGGAAACGCAAGCCAGGTCTATCTTACCGTTCCTTACCGAACCCGAACCCGAACCGTGCTACTAAGTAGAAAAAAAAGCATTACACATTTTTCTAATGGAGATCTGCAGGACAGGAGGAGGGAGGTTTTGTGGATAGATAAATGTTGAGCCATGATGTACTGACTCTATGTGCTTCAGTTACTGTATATCTATGTCCGGATCATCCCAACATTTGACACAATCAGCGAAAGCAACACTTTAAAAAAAAAATTAAATCTATGTTGTAATTGTTTTAATTTGTTTTTCAAATTAAATGTATTTAAGCTTGATATGGAGTATCATTTTCATAATTCATCCTTCAACTCACTGAGCAGCATGGCGCCTTTGTAGATTTGATTGACATCTCTGTAGATTTGAACCAGTGGCTTTCCATTAAAGATCTAGCTCAAGCAGTGTGTGTGCCTTGCTCCAAAAGAATTGAACCTCTAACCCCCTGCCATTGTTACTGCTTTGCCCATGGGCAACTTATGCTGGGCTTACACTACACGACTTTTCACACGATTTGACAGTCGCAGACAATCTTTCAATGTCGGACTAAAATCACGGGAGTCGTGCTGGAGTTGTGGCGCGTCCCCGTAATCTCAGTCGTTTGGTGTATGGTGGTCTTCCGAGCCGATTTCAGCTAGTCTTCTTCCCGTCTTGACGTTCTGACATTATCAAACAGGTTTGATATTATCGTTAGTCTTAAGGGGGTTGGCTCAAGCGAAATGACGTGAACACTGTCACACTCTCTCCGGCAGGAGGAGCGGCATTAGTCGCGACCTGTGTCTAGCTGTGAGGCACTTTTTCCGGACACTTTCACGTAGAAGCCACGCGCAACCTTAACACTTTACCTTCAAATACAGGGTTAGGAGTGAGAGTTATTTGGGGACGATATCAGCATATATACATTTGGTAAAATAACTACAGGACGTCCCCCGCTCGGAATATTAAATTAACTTTTTTTTAATTAAATATCATCACAATCGCGTTTGCAGTTTTAAACGTGATCATACATGACACAAAGCCTACGTGATAAGGGCATATAGTTGTTTATACACCCAGTCCATTTTACCTGCGAAAAAAAACAAAACTTTTATTTCACAATCACTTTTAATCCCCCGTAGCAGGATTGGAAATAATATTAATCTCAAAAGGAATCTAGTTGTAGTCTTGCAATATGAGACCCCCTGTCTTTTCAAAATCTCACTCTGTGACTGAGAACTAATGACTAATTGTCTTCAGGTGTGAGTTGATTGTCTTTAGATGTAAGAGGGTTTCAGTCTTCAGTCTTTTCAAAGTCTTTTAAAAGTCATTTAGTGTAAGCACAGCATTAGCTGCAAACTTGGGGAACCTTTTCATTGATTACATTCCAAACTGTGGCAAACACACACACGCTACAGTGAATGTAGCATGGAAGAGGAAAAGCTGATTAAAGGAAGACAGGTCAGATCTTGTGTGTGTGCGTGTGCGTGTGTGTCTGAGACACATGTGGGTTGACCTGAGGAGACCAGACCGCTTCTTCCTCATTGGCTAAAGAACATCTGGCAGTCTGTGTGTGTGTGTGTGCTCTCTCTCGGTGTGTGTGTGTGTGTGTGTGCTCTCTCTCGGTGTGTGTGTGTGTGTGTGTGTGTGTATTAGTGTCTAAGATACCACATTGATCTCCCTTGCACATTCCACAATGTCAGGACTCTGAATAGCGAGAACTCCTCACTCCAAACATTTCTCTCTCTCTCCCTTTCTCTCGCTCCCTCATTTTTCTCTCTCTCTTTTCATTCTCATTTCTTTTTCCATTCTTTAATCCTGTCCTTGTTCTCTCCCACTCTTCCTCTCAACCCTTTTCCTTCTGTCTCTTTTTATCCATCCCTTACACAACTGTAAACCCTTTGTTCACATGTGTTCTTCCCAAACAAGTAGGCCCCTAGCTTAAACTTGACACAATTATTGTCAGATTGATTGTGTACATCCACATCAAAGCGTTTTAGAGCAAACTTCAGACTGTAGTTGAGACCTCACCGAGTCACACACGTTGAATACTAACCACTGGACCTGCTTGTAGAAATGACTTATGTATAAAGTAGGTTTTGTCATAGCTTTGAAAGGAAAAATGTGATGAAATGAAGATGCACTGGTCAACTAAGTCTAGATCCCGTGCAGTTTGTCTATGAAAACTATGAGACTTGACTTTTGGCTTGTTGTAAAGGGCTTGAGAGTATTGACTTAAAGGTGGAGTCACCCATCGTGGTGTTTTGTGTTTTGTGAACCCCACCGGAGCCTTCAAGGCAGCGCTGGTTAAGGTTAGGGTGAAGGTTAGGGGATAGGGCCTTCCAGGCAGCGCTGCCTTAGAGGCTCCGTTTGGGCCACAGAACACCATCGAGCACCGATTGTTGACCACGCTTGTTGTACATATTTCTTTGTCAAAATCAGTGACTATATCTCCTCACGATCTGCTACCTGTACGTACTGTTTATGCGCCTGGAAAAAAAACAGCGCCATGGTCAGTATAAACGGGCATGTTGCTAGCTACATCAGGGCCCCCTTTGATTACATAACGTTTTGTTTGAATACTCGTCTAGGCTGTGTATTGAGAACACCAAATTCTTTTTTGCAGCGTGCACACAGTACGGACAGGTAGCGGATCATGAGGAGACACTTACTGATTTTGACAACAGTTTATTTTGTCAACATGTGTTCTCCAGAATCACTGATTCCACCTTAAGTCCTTCTAGTAAATGAATTCTAACTCAATTTGAACTGGTCTTGAAGGACCTTTTTTAACATTTGCTCAAACAAACTGGAGACTTGTTTAGGACGCCATATCATCTCAGCATGGTGCAGAATGAGATTTGAATTGAAAAAAGTTGAGAGTTAATGTGGTGCATTTTGCAGCTTGTTTGTCTTATGTTGACATCTGTGTGTCTGCCATAACTCCAGGGTGAAACCATCCCTTGTACACAGTCTATTTGAGCCTTTGGCTATATGAGGACGTTTAAGAGGACATTACTTTGTTGTTTAGTTTTTGTTGATTTTCCCCCTATATAGTCTTTCCTCTTCTCTCCATTTTTCCGGCCTGCTTGCCTGTTTGGACGGCCATCCTTTCGACAGCTTGAAGCCATTCGAAGGACCAATTATCCAATAAAATGCCGGCTTTATGAAGTTGTTTCCCTGCTGCTGTGTTCTTGGAAGGCAGAGGTGTACACATCAAAAAGATTTACAACCTGGAGCTGGAAATGAAATAACCACCATGTTGGAATGCTTGGGACACCTTCTGTAAAACCAACAGACACTCACACAATTGCATGATTGTGCTTTATTACCTCGGTGGACCAACACCAAAAGTCATTGGTCGGTGAAAATGAATTGAACTAAGGGGCTTGATTGAGGAAATGTTAGACATACACGGTGTTGCCAAATGCATGTGGACACCGGGACATTACACCCCATGTGTTGTTCCAGAGCCACGGGCGTTAATCTGCTGTTATAACGACTCATATAATCAGGAAAAGGCTTTCCACCACATTTTGGAACCTGGCTGCAGATATTTGCTTCCATTTAGCCACAAGAGCAATCAGTGAGGTCCAGCACTGATGTTGTCTGGTGAGGCTTGGCTTATAGTGGGTGTGCATGGTCCTCACAAAGGGCTTTTGATGGGGTTAAGGTCATGAGTCTGTGTAGGTGGGTCACATTTCCCCCCCCCCCTCAACCCCCCCACCCACACACACACCAAACCTGGAAAACTGTGTCTTTATGGAGCAGGCATTGTGATGTTGAAAGGAATGGTATTGAGTTGGAAACAAACTATTGTCTAAATACCATTGTGTGCTTTTGCAAAAGGATTGCCCTTAATTGGTATTCAGGGACTTGATAGTTCACATATCAAATGAAAATTCAGGTAATGATTTTTTTAAAGGTCACATATTATGCAAATGTTCAGTTCAAATGTGTAATTAGGATTTCTACTTGAATCTCTTTTCATGGTTTAGTGTGCAAAAAAAACCTTTATAGTTCTCACTATGCCATTGCCAAATCTCCTCTTTTCAACCTCTGTCTGAAACGCTCCATTTCAGAGACTGTCTCTTTAAGCCCCGCCTTCCAAAAAGCCCAGTCTGCTCTAATTGGCCCTGAGTGTAACTGCCTGTTTTATTCTGTCAGTTATGGTGCGTTCCTTTGTACTCGGAACTCGGAAATGTCCGACTTCCGACATGGAAAAGTGCAATAAAACGGTTGTTCAACTCGGAATTCCGAGTCGGAACTCGGGAAAACGTCTGCCTCTCCCGACTTCACTGAGATGACGCAGATTACGTCACCGTTTAAACTGGCTAAAAAAAGTGATTTTGAAGTCCGTATGTTGAGTCGCGAAATGTAGTCTTTTACATGTTGTACATATTTATTTAGTTTTCATTGATTCATATGTCGCCCCTTTAGATGAATGAAGTGAGGTATTCATTTGGGTTTGGCCCCCTTTTATCTTTTCTTTTGCGTTGCAACCCCAAACTCTTCAATAGCACCAGCCATTGAAGATGAATACTTAGCCCTTTCAGTGCACCAATATTTATCTGAACAGAACAGCCTTTCCATGTCACCACTTCAGTTTGTATGTGTCTCTTAATAACATCAGCTGGTTAAACATGTACTTTGTTTATCCAGTGGTGTAACTCTAACAGGCGAGGGCTCTGGGTGCAGCCAGAGTTTTTGTTTTTAAAATATTCGGCCCGGACTGAGGAAGCTGAACTAATTGCTTCAGTGACTCTGTAAGAGGGGAGTGCAAGGCAAGACCGGGGGTATTTCACGAGAGAGAGAGAGAGAGAGAGAGAGAGAGAGAGAGAGAGAGAGAGAGAGAGAGAGAGAGAGAGAGAGAGAGAGAGAGAGAGAGAGAGAGAGAGAGAGAGAGAGAGAGAGAGAGAGAGAGAGAGAGAGAGAGAGAGAGAGAGAGAGAGAGAGAGAGAGAGAGAGAGTGTGTGCTTGTACAACAATTTTTGTGAGAACCAATTTGAGTTTTAGACATTAAAAGTAAGGACATTATTGGAAGGTTGTGTAGATTTTGGGCGGTTCTCAATTCGGTGACAGGCCTTTTAAGGGGCTGTTTGAGGGCTAAGACTATATTTTAAGGTTCACATATTAATCAGGTTTAGGTTTCGCTTATTGTAAGGGTTGGGGTTTGGCAATTAGTTTTGATGGTTAGGGTAAGGGGCTAGGGAATGAATTATGTCAATGAGGGTCCTCACAAGTATAGCCGTACCAACATGTGTGTGTGTGTGTGTGTGTGTGTGTGTGTGTGTGTGTGTGTGTGTGTGTGTGTGTCTTTCAATACGTTTTGGAATTGCATAAGTATGTTGAATGTGAAATAGTTGTTGGCCAAAATGAATCCTTCCTTGTACTATCTGGAAAAAAATGTATTATCTGTGGTTTTAGAGTCAGGAATCTGGAACAAAGATCAGTAAATCTTTATTATGAGGATTTCAGGAAAACAGGCGCTCCACTCCCTGTTTCCTCAGTAAACGGTTTCCCTTCTCTGAGAGAGTCTTTAGCCTGTGGTAGCCGTGTGCAGTCTTTACCTTTTTTTTACTGTTGAATAGGATTGTACTCTACCTGGAATTTCAGACAGTAAATTTGAATTCAACCTTTATTTGAACTCTGACATGACACACCGAGGATCTAGAGAATGTGTGTGTCTGCGTCTGAGTGTGCTGCTCTCAACATGCAAAGAAACAAGGAGATACATGTTATAGTCCTAGTAGCTTAGCACAAAGCACTTGAAACAGGTGACCGCCAGACCGCCTATCAAAATATTAAAACTCTTCGAGAACGCCAGAACTGTATAATTGACTTGATCATTCTTGTTTATAGTAATATTATAAAGGGTCGTTTTGGCTTTTGAGTGAACACAATGATATGCTTAGCTCTACATCTATACAACATAATGGCCATTAATGTAAGTATGCTACTGTAACTGCTTAGACTTTTCTGGGAAGTTTTTTTTAAATGTTAGCATTAAAGCTGGAGTGGATGATTTGGGGAGACAATGGCAGTTGGGATAGAGATTTGAATCCAAATACCTCAACCGCTCCACTTGTTCTCTTTGGTCCCTCCCCCTATGGTCCCTCCCTGACACGCTCTACACCAACAAAGTTGTGCCAAAGTGAATGGACAGTCCCAACAGCCAATAAGAACAGAGAATCGGAGCCTCGCTCTGATTGGTCAAAGTTTACAGCTCAAATTGTCCCTTAATGGGCCCAAAACATGAGCAAGATCCAAAAATACATACGCAGGGCTGTCCACATATGTTTGGCCCCATTGTTAACCGAATTTTGATGTATTCAAGTACTTCTAGCCTAAACACAATGATTTATGTCAAGCTACTATCCTAGCGTGCGTGCGTGCGTGCGTGTGTGCGTGCGTGTGTGTGTGCGTGTGTGTGTGTGTGTGTGTGTGTGTGTGTGTGTGTGTGTGTGTGTGTGTGTGTGTGTGTGTGTGTGTGTGTGTGCGTGCATTTGACAGCTTGTCTGTGGAATGTAACCTGAGACACACACACACACACACACACACTCGCACACACACACAGGCATTCCCACACTACCTCTCTTTCTCTCTCTGATGTAAGCCCTTTGTCTGCCCTCAACCTGTTTTTTTTTTCAGTCAGTGCAGGTGTTCACCATGAGGTAATAAAACAAGTAGTGACTGTTCTCCGTCCCAAACACGGCCCACGCGAGACCCTGTACCCCCCAACCCTACTGCACATTTACTCAGCTCGTTCTAATTTGTGTAGCTCTGCATTTCGGAAATGCCTGTGCCTGTGTGTGTGTGTGTGCCTGTGTGTGTGTGTGTGTGTGTGTGTGTGTGTGTGTGTGTGTGTGTGAGTTTGAGTGCA
This sequence comes from Ammodytes marinus, assembly GCF_949987685.1. Lineage (NCBI taxonomy): Eukaryota > Metazoa > Chordata > Actinopteri > Uranoscopiformes > Ammodytidae > Ammodytes > Ammodytes marinus. Next base: position 22,238,832 of record NC_137222.1, on the reverse strand, counting down.
TATGTGTGAACCAGTAGGCTATGTGTGTGGTGGCAGCCCTCATCGCATAAATCCTGTCTTAAGGCTGCTTCTGCGCAATTTGTCAAGAAAAGTGAACTCTACATTCAGGAATGAACTTTAGGAGAGAAATCACATGTGTGTGTGTTGTCTAACTGCTATACTGCTAGAGAAGATCTCAGTATTTTTTTTAGAATGAAATCCAACTTGGCTCAAGTACGTATATCTTAAGATGCATACTGGTGGCTCCACTTGTTAGCTTGACAAAAGTCTTGCTCCTGTCTATACACACTTTTTTTTCTCCAGCCTCTTTATCACGCCTTATGCTTCGGTACTGGCTGTTTTTTGTTTGTGCCATTATGAAAACTATCTTTTGCAAGAAATTTTAAAAACAAAACATTTATGTTAATGAGGTTATCAGTTTTTTGTGGGTAACAGAAGAAAAAAAAAGACATGCTTAACCTTGGTGCCATATATAAATACATTAAGTTGACTGGAACACGGTGTACTTATATGGTAAAGTACAATATGACAGTGTTTGATCTTTTCATGATAATGGTGATGATGCGACATGTGTGTGCCCTGCAGCATTGTACCACATGCACCGCTGCACTGTGACTCAAATTCCTGAGAAGCATTGCTTTGTATTTGGAAACAGAAACTACTCTGAGCTCGGCTGTCTGTGCTTTGACATGTTTCAAATCACTCGCTGGGTCAGAGGTCATGTTAAGCTGTATGTTCTGAATCCCATAGTTGTAGGATTTCATTCACCCCTGTCCTCAAATTTCCTCCAAAAATACAACTTCTATTTAATATGTGTGTGTTTTTTGTCAGTGTGTGTGTGTGTGTGTGTGTGTGTATTGTAGTGTGTAGAACAGACCCGCCGTTTCTCTTAATAGTAATAATGTGAAATGTGAAGCAGCAGGTTCTGTTCTCTGTTAACATAATGACTGCAGTTATAGAGTCTGACAGCCACACACACACACACACACACACACACACACACACACACACACACACACACACACACACACACACACACACACACACACACACACGAACAAATAAACACACACACATACACACAGTACTTTCCATTTCATTTGCAGAGACAGACTTTAGCAACCCTATAGCCTCAGTAGTAAGATTAATTCAATTTATCCCAGGATCAACTCGTGTAACCGAACGCTGCCATGTGCTGTTCAACAGTGTGTGTTCATCTCTTATTTTACAATGTAACGGGTAGAGTTACGATTGTCTTTTCAGGGCTATTTTGACCTGCAATATTTAATAAGCTTGATTAGGTGGTCCTAAGGGTTCCACCTCCATGAGGAAATGAGTTCCTATGTGGGGTTGACTAATGGAGAGACACGCAACTGCTTGTGAAAGTAGTGCCTGTCACTGACGTGTTTTGAGAAATGGACACCGCGCTCCAACATGCCTTCCATTCATTCCAATGAAAGTTAGCCACCTAGCGCATTAGCCGCAGCAGTGTTTGTCTCCCTGTTCGTCTGACCCCGTTGTGTGGCCCTATCCACATGCACATCAGTGTCAGAGTGATAACTGAGCTGGTGTGCAGTGGGAGTTGTCTTATCAACAGTTCTACTCTGGCCTCTCTAGTCATTGTGGTGTATGGAGGAAAACGCTTCTTGATTTAAGATGATTGCTGTTGTTGTCGTCCTGTTGAGCAGTCGGAACACACACACACACACACACACACACACACACAAACACACACACAAACACACACACACACACACACACACACACACACACACACACACACACACACACACACACACACACACACACACACACACACACACACACACACATACACACAGACATGCTTTAATGTGTTTAGACAGAGCAGCAGAGCTCTCCTTTGAGCGTGCCCAGACATGTTATTTGTGGTTTTCAAAAGGGGAAGCCTTCACTTTAGTGTGTGTGTGTGTTTGAGTGGGTGTGGGTGTTTTCTTGAGATCAATGAAGTTATAGAGTGCAGCAGCTTTTGACTACACACACACACACACACACACACACACACACACACACACACACACACACACACACACACACACACACACACACACACACACACACTCCAGTGAGGCCTGTTCTTAGTCAAGTGTCACGCTCTGCCCTTCTGACATCTGGTGCCTGAAACCTCTGGAGTCCCCAGTGTGTGTGTGTGTGTGTGTGTGTGTGTGTGTGTGTGTGTGTGTGTGTGTGTGTGTGTGTGTGTTGAAGTGCATGTGCATGTCTGTGTTTGATTAACTAACCATTCCCGGTACACTTGTATTTATTGTGAACCAACCTCTCCCCCCTGGGTGTAGCACTAGCATGCATGCTGCACTGCCACTACACCACCACAAGAGCCTTGAAGAAGGAACTTGGGCTGCGTTCCAATACCCATACTTCCCTGCTATTTATTTAGTATGTTGGAAAAAGACTTCGAATGTCCCAATACATGTGGTCCGATGTAGTATGCGGAAAAAGTACCCGGGTGCCCTACTATATCCAGTGGAGATTTTTAGTGTTGAAATCAGCAGGCTATTAAAGGTGATTCTGACCCACAATCCATTGCGCACCGGAAGTGGCATAAATTTGACTGAGCCCTGCGTATGAAAACAACAAATTATGCAGCAGGTATATAAAAGAGGCATGCTCAAGGCGCAATGTTACGGTGAAATAAGTAATTAAAACTATGTCCCAATTGTAGCATACTGCATGGAAACTACGTGCAGTTTATGATCGGCTGTAGTATGGAGAATAGTAACAAGGGTTAGGGGTAAACGTTAGGATCATAGGTGACAACAAGAAATAATTATTAAATAATATATCAATGATTCTTGAGAAGTGGGACAAAACAGGGTGCAATGTTGAAAAAATACAAACCCTATGTTTAGGCAAATGTAATTACATGTATGTATCCAACATATACTGAGCTACTGAGCTAAGCTTTGACACAACCTCCCAGCTTTTGTCCTTTTTATCAAAATGGACTTTTTACCTTGCTTCTCCTTTTTAACATATTTTAGCTTGCCATTCCTTATTTTGTGTCAACTCTGTCAGACAACAAAAAACACGAATACATGTTCCCTCATTTTATGCTAGACCCATGAGATGTATAGTGATCACAAATATTCACTAAAACTGATAGAGCCACAAACAAATATTTTCAAAATGTTTTTGATATCTGACGGTGTTGACATATTTCACGTTTCTTACCCAGAACGGTAACACTTTATAATAACTATCCGTTGTAACTCGTTAATAGATCATTAGTAAACTCTTAATTAATGATTATTAATGATTTGTTAAGTGTTTGTTAGCAGTTTGTTAAGGATTTATAACAATGGTAGATAGTTAATAGCTTAATAATTGAATCAGTTCATCTGGGAGGTAATCCGAGATACCGACGAGGCTGAAATAGGCTATAGACTATACACAGTGCATGGGCAACTGAGGGCAGCCCCATTTTCAAATATTTTTAAATAAACTCAATACACACTGTGCATGCCATGGACTTGAACGTGACGTGATCAGTTAATCTCGGATTACCTCCCAGATGAACTGATTAAATTATTAAACTATTAACTATCTACCATTGTTATAAATCCTTAACAAACTGCTAACAAACACTTAACAAATCATTAATAATCATTAATTAAGAGTTTACTAATGATCTATTAACGAGTTACAACGGATAGTTATTATAAAGTGTTACCAACAGAACAAATAGAGTTTTTCTAGTAGCAGTTTCTTTTTTCTGTTGATGATTGGTGCTAGTATGAACTACTTCAGGAAAATAAAATGATCGAAACATTTCATATAACTTCTTCAGAAATTGTAAGTCGGTGTTGACGTATCATGGTTGTGACGCAGGACTTTCAAGATTTGTAATGTAAATAATTCGAAAACTACAACACTAATCAGAGCCTGTCTGACTCTAATGTACTCTGCACAGATAGCTTGTGACAATAGGTCCTTCACGGAGACAGCTGCCCCTCATATTGCCTGATTTTATTACATTTTAATGAAATGTCTGACGGTGGTGACAAAAAGTGTCCCCCCACTTAGAAACCTTATAAAACATGAATGTGTTGTAGAAAAACATTTTGTATTGATATGAGAGATTATTTAGTGTTGCCTTTGATGAGAAAAGCTCTTTTTAATCATTAAAGTACATTTTTAATAGGTTTTATTGCATATGAAAGATTGAAACCTTCTCTGAGGACACACTGTTTTGGACATCGTGAGATAACAAGTGTCATAAATTTGACATAATAATAATAAAATAAAATTTAAGGGGATAATTGTGCTCCAGACATTCTATTCTTAATCCCTAATAACATCTACAATTTTAAATATTTGTATTTTTTAAAGATAACAGCAGTTACATTTTGTCCCAGCCTTTTGTCCCGGTTCTCAAGAATCACTGATATAATATATAATAATATAATAAATATTGTGTGTGTCTGTGTGTGTGTGTGTGTGTGTGTGTGTGTGTGTGTGTGTGTGTGTGTGTGTGTGTGTGTGTGTGTGTGTGTGTGTGTGTGTGTGTGTGTGTGTGTGTGTGTGTGTGTGTGTGTGTGTGTGTGTGTGTGTGTGTGTGTGTGTGTGTGTGGGTGTGTGTATTAAAAGTAGCATTACCAACAAATGAGAATTTTACCTTTTTAATGTACTATTAATGTTAGCTACATAATAATTTTGCAATTTGATCTAGGCTATTGGTGTTTTTTGACTTCCCTGACAGTTTACTGGTTCTGTTTGGGGGGGGGGGGTCTAATAATTTCACCAAACACACTTGTTGTACGTACAGTTCAGTTGCGATGTCGCCCCTAGTTTCAGTTGCGTGGTTGTTTTTAGTGAGGTTGGGGGGTTTTCAGGACGTCTCAGGGGTCCTTCTGTACGTTCCAAGGGACTGGAAACTAAATGAAGAACAATGGCATGTTGTGGACTGTATTTCAGCCTATAGGTTTCACTCTCATCACAGGTAGCAGAGGCGGATTTCCACATGATCTCATTTACATATGTGTGTGTGTGTGTGTGTGTGTGTGTGTGTGTGTGTGTGTGTGTGTGTGTGTGTGTGTGTGTGTGTGTGTGTGTGTGTGTGTGTGTGTGTTATCTGCATGAGCCAAATAATCTCAGATCATGGTATTTCTGCCAATGTTCAGATCATTCCACATATTGATTATTTAGCCTCCTCCTGCTTTTTGAATCATTGCTGTTGCCTCAAACTTTTTCTCTGCTTACTGCTATGGAATAGTGTGTACAACCCTTCTATTTATTTAAAACAGTCACTGAAAAATGGGCTTTCTCAGGAGGGTGGCTGGCGTCTCCCTTAGAGATAGGGTGAGAAGCTCAGTCATTCATGAGGAACTCGGGGCAGAGCCGCTACTCCTTTGCGTTGAAAGGAGCCAGTTGAGGTGGTTCGGGCATCTGGTAAGGATGCCCCCAGGGCGCCTCCCTAGGGAGGTGTTCCAGGAGCGTCCAGCTGGAAGGAGGCCTCGGGGAAGACCCAGGACTAGGTGGAGGGATTATATCTCCACGCTGGCCTGGGAACGCCTCGGGATCCCCCAGTCAGAGCTGGTTGATGTGGCCCGGGAAAGAGAAGTTTGGGGTTCCCTGCTCAAGCTGCTGCCCCCGCGACCCGATTTCGGATAAGCGGTTGAAGATGATGATGAGTCACTGAAAAAGTCTAGGCCCCATCTTTGTCCATACTTGAGACCTAAAAGATAGGGAGGCATCCAAAAGCAAAATTTGAGTTTAAAAGTCATTGTTTCATTCATTCTGGTGTACGGGAAAAGAATAAAAATTACAAAAAAATAAGTATTCATAATTATAAAAATAAATAATAAGTAGACTGCTACAGCATGTTTACGTCAATTACATTTATCGTCGAGAGAGAGAGAGAGAGAGAGAGAGAGAGAGAGAGAGAGAGAGAGAGAGAGAGAGAGAGAGAGAGAGAGAGAGAGAGAGAGAGAGAGAGAGAGAGAGAGAGAGAGAGAGAGACCCATTACATTTCACAAATTAAAGCTACATTATCTTGAAATATTTAAAGGTTAGATGAATGTCGATAATGGATCTCCACAGCCATTAAGCTGTTAATTGCTCTCTAATGTATTTAGCCAAAGACTTGGGATAAGGATTTTGCTGCAAACACAGAGTGGTAGGGGGGTCGTAAAGAGAGAGGGATGAGCTCTATTCATTGATAGCAGCCACAACCTCTGATTGAAACCAGAGCTGTTGTTCTCTGCATTAAGACTTAATAAGGCTAAAACAGAGCATGATTAACTATTGAGAGGGAGACAGAGGGGTGGGAGACCTACATGGACAGTGAGAGAGGCTGACGGGGGGTTAGAGAAACCAATAAATAATAAGTATGATACGAATAAAAAAATACATCCTAAAAAAGCCATGCTGTGTTTGTTAGTTTATAGTTGTACATTTGCCATTTTAGCCAATGTTATATTCTCCTACACTTTTTATATTTCATTTTCAAATTAGAATGTTATCTATTAGAATTTCTTTTGGTTTTTGTCTTGATCGTTTGCTTTGGCAGCTCTTTTTTTCTTCTATGCCAGTAAAGCTAACCTGAATATAATTGAATTTGATTGGATAAGAGAAAGACACAGTCATTTAGAGGCACACTCTAACTGACCTTTGGGAACCACCTTTCAAGCCTAAACAGGGGGATCAGTGCTTCCATTGTTTTCTTGGACCAAATATTGCTTTACTTTTTTGAGTTAATGAAGCCAACCTGTTCAACCTGCTGCAGTGTGTCTGTCTGTGTGTTACGGGACAATACAGACATGTGGATAACGGCTCATTGAATACATATTTGTCATGAACTATACGACATAGAACTGACTTTTGAATCGACCCTCAATGCAGCATATGTTAATATCTTCCTCTGCAGAAATGCAATCAGAGACTAGAATGTCTGCAGTGCCATATCTGTGTGTGTGTGTGTGTGTGTGTGTGTGTCTCTTGCTGTGCTGGTGCGTTGAGATGTTTCGAACTTAGTGTGTGTGTGTGTGTGTGTGTGTGTGTGTGTGTGTGTGTGTGTGTGTGTGTGTGTGTGTGTGTGGCGGAGGTTGTGTGTGTGTGCATGTGTCCCTGAAGCCTTGCACCCATGCAGACACGCTAGCTCGTTAGCGGCTTCTCACTCACTCGTCTCCAGGAAAAGGAGGTGGCATCCAGGTGGCAATCCCACGATGCACCTCTCTGTGTCTCTCTCTCTCTCTCTCTCTCTCTCTCTCTCTCTCCAGTCGGTGTTAACGGTCGCCATTGGTAACGACCTCGTCAAGGGAGGAGAAACCAGGGAGCCTTATACAGTATTATAGGGGGTGGTAACTTTCTCTATCTCTAAGTGCCACCAAAACAAAGGCAAATAGGGACCTGATCATAAGTGATTTTATCTTCCATAGTTATGTCAGATTTCAGACTTTTTCTATAGTACAACATGTACCAGTCTATAGGTAAAGTATGTGAACAATAACTTTTTATTGCAAAGCTATCCACGTTGGATTTGTGACAGACATAATAACAGCCGATGCACGCAAAAGAGAACAACAAATAACGTGTCTATATAGAAAAAAAAATAATCAGCGAGGAAATAAGGTCAAACTGATAACCAACTGACGTCACTTTTCATTCATTGCCAGGTTGCAGTTTGTCTAGATTGTAATATATATTTGACTCAGCAGGTTCAGTGAAGCACACACGCAACGCCACACTGTCACACGTTTTATCCTCACGCGAAAGTCAAGTGAAAATGTATTCAGAACTGAGAATTATACTAAATTCTTGCAGATTTAAATTTGTCTGGATTTCTGACAGCAGATCATGCAAACACTTTAAATAAAGTTTACAATGTTTGTTTTGTTTTGTTTTTTCATAAAAGGAAAAAATGTGACTGTACAGCATTCCAATTGTATTTATACTAACAGTGAATGTGTCATCAAACTATTGGTTTAGAATGTAGTGTACACATACATAGGTGTAAAGTGTTTGGGTTTCAACATAGTTTGGCTTTGTAGTGCAGGAGAGGAGGAGGAGGAGGAGGAGGAGGGGATAAGGATGTGCAGAACTTCCCTCTTCGTGTCTCTGTTGACAGACTTATAAATATTCACTGGAAGAGAGGAACAGACCAACACATTAGTTTCAGTTTCACTTATAATCAGCGTGTGTGCGCGTGTGTGTGTGTGTGTGTGTGTGTGTGTGTGTGTGTGTGTTTAGCTAACATTAACAGTGTTAGCACGTTGTTAACCTAGCAGTGATCTCAGCCCTCCTCTTGTGTCTATTGACTGGTTTTCATCATTAAACAGTGATAACCGTCTGCAGGTATAAAAACAATTGATTCTGACACTCTAAATCAATGCTAAAACAATCGATTAGTGAATCAGTTAATGGACAAAAAAAAAACCCTTGACATGTTGAGTATTCTGCATCAGCACTACACCAAAGGCAAAAATCTATATCGCTGCATCTGTTCATATCGTTCAGTAATACACTAGTGTGTGTGTGAGTAGGTTGTAGTGTATTACTGGTTGTATTTTCTCTCTCACTCTATTCCTCAGTAGAAATGTCTTGCTCACTCTGCCTGGGTCTTCCAGCAGTCATGTGTGATTAGCTGGTTTGGAGATGTTGAGGGGGCTGATGGAATTCACCTGAGCCACCGCTTTCACTTCCCCGACACGGCCACAAACCAACTGCTACATAACTAATGCACAGGGCACTTCCTGTACAGGTGCATGCAGTGTGTGTGTGTGTGTGTGTAAATATATGTGTGTGTGTGTGTGTGTGTGTGTGTGTGTGTGTGTGTGTGCGTGCGTGCGTGCGTGCACAGCTATTTTTAATCCCATCCCAACCGCAAAGATTCACAGCAACCCAAATGGCTCATGTCAGACTGTGGTATATCCACTGCACACACAGACTCACTCACCGTGTGAATTAACCAGGAAAATCTTCCATTAGGTGTGCTGTCTGTCTGGACCATTAGCAGGTTGAGTGGAGAGAGGTAGCAGGAGTTATTGACTGACTTGAGTTTGTGGTGGGAACAATTTGACTGACAACGTGCAGTCAGTACATTCAGGGACACTTGTAAGATATACTTATGGAGCAGAAAAAGCTGGTTAGATTCATAACATTTTCATTGTAGGCATAACAAAGCAATTGAAAATGCCGTTAATGTGCCCCCCCCCCCCCCCCCCCGAGTGTCTCAAACCACACAGTGAGAGCACATACTGTATATTGTAAGGATATACAGTACAGGCCAAAAGTTTGGACACACCTTTTCATTCAATGCGTTTTCTTTATTTTCACGACTATTTACGTTGTAGATTCTCACTGAAGGCATCAAAACTTTGAAGGGACATATGGAATCATGTACTTAACAAAAAAGTGTGAAATGACTCTTAAATAGGTCTTATATTTTAGATTCCTCAAAGTAGGCACCCTTTGCTTTTTTGACAGCGCTACAAACCCTTGGTGCTCTCTCAATGAACTTCATTAGGGAGTCACCTGAAATGGTTTAGCAAAGAATTCCACATGTGTTCATTCAAAGTTTTGATGCCTTCAGTGAGAATCTACATTGTAACTAGTCATAAAAATAAAGGAAACGCATTGAGCGTGTCCAAACTTTTGGCCTGTACTGTATATATATGTTTTAAAGATTTCTCCTGGATTGTGGTGAAGCTTTTGTAGTATAGGCGACAAAATATTTGAAACTGTTTTTCGGGAACAGCTAAATTCCAGTTTTTCAGAGACCCCGACCTTAACAGCAAAACGAGACCATCAGTGCAAAGAATTCTATTTTTATATAGTTTTTTCTTTATGCCTTTTTCATGGCTACGCTCACCCAGGAACTACTGCTGGCGTAGGAAAAAACACTACCGCTTTTGTCCAAAGGGGTTGCAAGAATGAACACAAACTGAAAGTTCCTCGGAGCACCTTTTTAATATTCTTCTTTTGCTGTTAGCTTGATAAAAGCAAGTGTCACCTTTTGCAGCGGCTGAGTTTCTTATTTTGTGAAGTGAAAGTGAGTGAGCGAGTGAGCTAAGCATACAAGTGTATAGAAGAGCTGATAGCAGTCCAACCCCCCCCCCAACGACTCTGAGCCCGCTATAGTGTTTACACTCCACGACAGGACACAGCCTAAGAAGTGAGTAAAGAGGAGGATGAAAGGGAGGAGAAAAAAGACAGTGAAGAGATGAAGGGAGAGAGAGAGAGGAGAAGAAAGGACAGGAGGAAGGGAAAGTTGGTTCTATAGTGTTTGTTAATGAAATCAGATAAAGGAGCGATTGAGGATGAGAAGTGTCAGTGTGACACATTGTAACCTTAAAGCCTCATGTTGGAGCACTGACACACTGCTGCTCACAGATGACTTTGTATATAATAGCATCAACAGTGACATGGGGAGGACATTGGGCCGTAAGAACTATTTAATCCGCATCACATTTTTCTTCTATCAGCTGATATTATTTCTGATATTTATTAGTGTTTCTAGGTTTATGGGTTTAATACAGGAGTTGACTAGCTAACTCAGAACCCATTTTAAATGAGGAGTCGGCGAGAACGCTTGTTGGCAAAATCAGAAAATATCTCCTCACAATCCACTACCTGTCTGTACTGTGTGTGTGTGTGTGTGTGTGTGTGTGTGTGTGTGTGTGTATGTGTGTGTGTGCCTAGAAAATAAATCCAGTGTTAATATAAATATATACAGCCTAGGCTCTGTAAAAGGGGAGTTTGCTAGTTACGGTGGGCCCCCTTTATTTACATACCCAATTACAGAGCCTATGCTGTGTTGACACTGGACTTGTCTTCAGCGCACACTCAGTACAGACAGGAAATAGGGTAACATTTTTAACTTATAGGTATCATCATGACATTTTGCCAGTTGAATTTTGATATTAAAATAATAGTATTTTGTATTGCAATTTTATCAGAAATGTTTGAATTAGGGAGCGCCCTTAGCTCAGTTCGTAAGGCGTCCCTCCCCGGCCGGGCCCAGCAGCAGACCCGGGTTTGATTCCAGCCCGCGGTCGTTCTCTGCATGACACTCCCCTCTGTGCCCCATTTCACCTCTGTCTCTCTGCACTATCAATAAAGCACAAAAATGCCCCCAAAAATATCTTTAAAAAAAAATTATTATGCAAATGTGCCAGTATCTACCCAATTATGCGTACCTTGAAGTATTGTCATCAGTAGGGGAGAGGGTAGGTAGGTGAGACAGGTATTGGTAGCAGAGAGGATCCACCTGTTTTTGTGTTCATAGACGGAGGGATGGAGGGAGGAATTAATGTTCCCACTGCTGATGGGAAAAAAAGAGAGAAAGATAGGAAAACAAGATGGAGTGCTGTTTTTTTCCTCCCATTTTCTCCGCTAATTAAAAGCAGATGTCAAGGTACAACTCTCTGGGCTTGTTTGGCGCAGCAGCACAACTGTTTTCCTGATTTACTTTCTAGGCTTCTCTGCACTTGTTGAGAGACCCTTTCCCCTTCTCCTCGTCCAAAACCACTAGACTTTCTCCAAAACAATCTCTCTCTCTCTCTCTCTCTCTCTCTTTCTCTCTCTCTCTCTCTCTCTCAAAAATTCAAAAAAAATTAAATTCAATTAAAAAATTCAAATTGGCTTTATTGGCATGAAAGTTTAGAATAGAAAAACAATGTTGCCAAAGCAAAGTACCAGTAAGTCCAATAAATCAGACAAAACACATATGACAATTATATACATTATGAAAATTATATACATTATATTACATGTGTGTGCCTCAATCATTCACTGTCCCTCAGGTTGTCCCTCTCTCTCTCTCTCTCTCTCTCTCTCTCTCTCTCTCTCCCTCTCTGTGTGACCAAGCTCGCTCGTCCCTGTGCCTTGCATTAGCTCTTAAGCTGGCAGGTGTCTACGAGATAGAGTTTTATAAACAAACAGTGAGACCTCCGCAGAGAGAACCTGAGCCTTAATTGAATTGTCACAAACACAAATCTACCCAGAGACATGGGTTTGACAAAAAACTCATCTGAAACACTGACTGACTGACTGACTGACTGACTGACTCACTGTCTTTTCTGTCTGCCTCTTTGTTGTGTGGCTGATTTCACTGACAGTCAGTGCGTTTCCATGGCACAACTTGGATTATCACATATATCGAACAAGACACTCGAACGGACCGTGTCACTTGTCTGAGTATACATGGCCTTTCAGAAATCGGATAAATGTCCGATGCATGGCTGTCTCCACTATGCTAGGTGGCGCTGTAGCCCTTTCAACCATGCTTTCAACAAGTGGTTTTAGAGCCACGTCCGGTTCCCTTCCGTCAATAACCCATGGTGTAGCCTATCACGCGCAGGCACACAAGCACAGAACGAGAAGTCCGATATGCGATATCCGATCCCTGTATACATGCAGAGAGAAAGCCGACAATGAACGAATTATCTAGGTGTTCTTATCCGACTTCTCTTGTCCGTTATTGTGCCGATTTGTGTCCGAAGTAGATCGGATAAAGGTGTTTACATGCAGTTTAAAAGACCTGTTGAGGTCTTATTCGTTTAGTTATCCGATTATGAGTCTGCATGTAAACGCACTGAGTGTTCAAGGGGTAATCCAATTGAGAAGTAAGACATGGCACAAGTGTCTAAATCAAATTAATAGTTTATGGTGAAATCCAACAACATTGGTTTTTCAACCACTGGTCAATTTTGAGATTTTTGTTGTTAAAGGTGCTACGAGGTTTTTTTAAAAAATATTTTTGAAACAGTCTCATTTTTCCTCTGATGATCATACATGACATGTCACAGCAAACGAGACCATCAGTGCAAAGAAAGCTTTTTTTATATAGTTTTTCTTAATGCCTGGGTATGCTCACCCAGGAACAACAGCCAGCGTAGTAAAAACACTATACCGCTTTTGTCCAAAGGGGTTGCAAGAATGAACACAAACTGAAAGTTCCTCGGAGCACCTTTACTTGTCTGTCTAAATGTATTCTTAAAAACCATGCAGAAAACGCATTTGTAATATCTATACATAGTGTTTTTGGACATATAAAAAAAACACTGTGGATGCTTACTATGTTGCAACAAACAGTTTCATGATGATATCTATACATTGAAAGATTCACCTGCACTGCCTTGCCTTACAAGTACTGTACAGTCATAGTGTCATGATGGCAAGCTCTCAGTACTACTGTATCTACGTTACTGCCGGAGTTTGTTTGACTTATCAGGTTGCGATCTGATTGCTCTCATTTCATCCCATTTACACTCAGCCACTGTGTGTGTCTTAGGAAAATCTGCCAATGATCTATTATCAACCAAGCCAACTACATAGACATCCAAGAAGCATTCAACACAGATCATTTCTCTTATAAAATCCAGATGTCGAAAAGTGCATAATTGCAAAATCTTGATGTCTGTCCCAACAGTAAACACGCCTGTTAGCCATCCGTCTTTTTCCTCACATACAAAGTGAAGGGAGGAAAGCGGAAAGCTGCTATCATATTGTCGTGTTTATCTGATCCCTGATCAGTGTGTGTAACCTCTGAATGATCTCTCTCTCTGTGTGTGTGTGTGTGTGTGTGTGTGTGTGTGTGTGTGTGTGTGTGTGTGTGTGTGTGTGTGTGTGTTTGTTGGGGAGTGAGCGTTGAGCTGTGGCTCTAAGTGAGAGCTCTAGTGAAAACTTTAGGCTTGTCTGTAGTCCAATGTTGATGTGTTTGATGCATATGCACACATGGTTAGATGTGACTACAGTCAACAGTTATTGCTCTATTTAAAACTAAGTTATCCTTCCTCTGGCATTGTTAACAGCTTTTGGTGTATTACCAGCAAACCTCTGGATAGATAGTGGGGCTGAAACTGATCTGTGCAGAGCCAGGGAAAACCAAGACTGCAATTCAATTTGTATCTGGTCAATAAGCATACTGTATACTTTACATTATGAGGATGACCATGTGGAACACTTGAAATGGCACATGTTAATTGTTCCATATTTACACGTGGCTTTTTTTCTTTGCTGTAATAAGTCATCATCTGTCCACCTGTTGTATAAAAGCAACTGAATTTGAAGCTTCAATACATACAGTCATACATACACAAGGTATAACCTTTGTAAATCATCAAATATGGATGTATATGACAACTCTTGCATCTAACACATATATCATTAATGCTGTTTCACATTGGTGGAAGGCTGCAACAGTATCGATGTTTACTGAGATCATGAAATGTTCCAGTCATTCCACCACAAATCAAGTCACCATTAAATCTGTGACCACTTCAATCAACCCTGTATTTCTGTTTTTTTATTTTTATTTTTATTTTTTTTCCCTCCCTCCCAGCCACTCTTTGGCTCTGTTGTGCCTTCATCTGAATTCTTCTCACTTTATTATTTTATTAAAGTTTTGCTAACTCTGCTGCTTGTTTAGCTTCAGACCAGTTTGAACAGACATTTTTTTTTTTATATTTTTTTTTGTTTGGAGTTTCCTTTTGTTGTGATGGTGTGCAGAGATCTAAAGCCACCGGTTGGCAGGGCTTCACATGCGCCTGTGTGTTGAGAGACCAGGGTTTGTTCTGTTGTCAAAGGAATCGCCCGCGCCGTCTATTCTTCTCCCAACCACAGAGATGGAGAAAAAAAAAAAAAAAATGAAACCAAACAAAAAGCAACAGCCTCCTTATTATTAATATTAATCTCTCTTTTTGGAAAGGGTTCTGTTGACTTTAGGAAAGACGCAGCTGATTCAAGGAAATCATGTTTGAACTTGCTAATGTTTTTCTCTCTTCTTACTTTTTCTGTCTCTCCCTCCCTCCCTCCCTCGCTCCCTCCCTTTCTATCCATCTCTCTGTCCACATGAGCTATTCTCTCTCTTCTTCATTTAGCGTGCCATTAGCTCTCCAAGCTGTTGTTTGTTTCCTTGCTTTAATGTGCCTTTTTTTAACAAAACGGTGGAAAAAAACAAGCAAACAAAAAGGACTGATTGATATACAAAGCATGTACAGTTTTTATTGTGCATAATTGTGTGTGTGTGTGTGCCCGCGCGTTTCCCCGTCTTTGCCTGTGTGTGGTTGTATGTTTTTCCCTGTGTGTGTGCTTAGGGAAAAGTGTGTGCGTGTGTGTGTGTGTGTGTGTGTGTGTGCGTGTGCATGTGTGCACATGTGTGTGTGTGTGTGTGTGTGTGTATGAGGGCACTGGCACTAAACTTACTTCAGTCCAGATGTTCTAATTATAGATCGGCTCTGCTGGCTTATGACAGGAAACACTGGCCTGTGTGTGTGGTGTGTGTGTGTTTATGTGTGCGCGTGTGTATTCCTGACACACACACACACTATGACACATTGACTGAGTGTGCGTGAGACGGACACATGAATGAAATTCTGCTCATTAACCTCTTTAACCCTGATTTCCTCTTTAAATTTCCCCCTTAAGTAGCTGTGGAAGTTGGAGGAAACCATACGTGCATTTTTGTGTGACAGATTTTGCCTTTGTCAAACTATTTGTTTTGGGGAAAAACACATTTGCTTGGTGGATTACTTTCCATGGCAACATCTGTGCAGGTGGCATACGTATAATTAGACTCAAACTTGCATGGGGCTGGAGATTGTATGAATATTTTGGATACTATAGTGTAAAAAATGATTTCTCAGTTTCAGTGATGACACCAAAGCAATATGTATTGGAATTATCTATGTTTGATCCCTCCCCACCCCCCTTTCATTTAACAATACAACTCAAATGAAAATGTAACACTTCAGCTATCCATCAATGTAGGCCATCAGACATGTAGGGAATACAGTGGAGAAGAGTTTGTACCAGGTGTTCTCATGTGCTCACAATGGCCTGTAGGTAGCTGTGTGTGCATCAGGCATCATGGTCAAGATGGTGCTCTGGCTCTATGATAGAACAGGTCAGAGGTGACTTGAAGTTTGACTTTGACTGAAAACAGGATACAACATGACAAAGACAAGCCATAGGGCTACCTTAAGGCCTTACATAAAACATTTGATTGTATGTACCGAGGCCTATTAAATATGCGGTCTCATACCCATCTCTAGTGGGAATTATTTATCCAAAAAGAAAATTGCAATAGTGATGCAGGGGAAAATAAATCAAACACATACATTTACATATAAATCGATCAAATCTTCTTTTGGTCATCGGAATTTTGCGATCATTAGGTCTTTTGAACAGCTCAACTTTCACTCAAAAACACACAAAAAAAGGCACTCAACAGAAACCAATCATATCCACCAACCACAAATGAATGGAAAATAAAAAAAAAATGTTGTCCTGTATCCATTAAAGCTGACCTTGTATCAACATGTGTTTGTTCAGTAGAATCCTTTATCATGGCTATTGCTGTCCCCTCTCTCTCTCTCTCTCTCTCTCTCTCTCTCTCTCTCTCTCTCTCTCTCCTCGTTACTATGGTAACAAGATGTCAATCGACGTGACATCTCCATCCCCATCTCCAACTGTCCTCTCCATCAGTAACCACGGAGACAGAAGGAGAGGGATTTTTTTTTTTTTTTTTCAAGCTCTCTGTATCAAAGTTTAGATGGAAGAGCTGTCTGGTAGGAGGAAACAAGTGATTTAGAGAAGAGACAGAGAGACAGAGAGACAGAGACAGACAGACAGACAGACAGACAGACAGACAGACGGACGGACGGACAGACAGACAGAGAGAGAGAGAGAGAGAGAGTGTGGATCATGTAACAAAACAGGACATAGCCAACTTCCTGAATGTGATCCTTACATCACTTCCTGTGCTTGTCCAGCCACTGATACACACACACACACACACACACACACACACGGACACAGTGGGATAGTGGGTGTTAGACAGTTTAAGCAGCTTTAACGGCGAAGATACCGAGACGTAATCTGACTCTGACTTAATTCTTACTCTCATTTAGCGTCTGTGTGTGTGTGTGTGTGTGTGTGTGTGTGTGTGTGTGTGCGTGTGTGTGTGTGTGTGTGTGTGTGTGTTTACCCAGGATAATAACATGGATGTAGTTCAGTGGAAGTACAAGAAGCTTCTCTTTGCATTATATAAGATCTACTGAATAAGATCTGTGTGTCTCTCCGTGCTGCGTCTCTGTCGTTAAGTTTAGAACACAGTACATGTATAATGCTTCCTCTCCGCATCACTTGTCCTGAACCTGAACAAGGTGCCATGTGAACAGTGTGTGTGTGTGTCCTATGGTCAAGTCTGTCTGTCTGTCTGTCTGTCTTGCTGTTTTTCATGATGTACTTTATCTCGTTTAAAAGATGGCTCTAGCTGAACCAAAAGTATATAGAAAGTTGTGTCCAACGCTTCCAAATTGTAAACCTCGTTTTCCCATTGTCATTTCATTTTGTATGAATGTATAGCCGCAGTGATTGGCAGTGGCAATTAAAGGTGGAGTAAGTGATTCTGGAGAACGCTTGTTGTCAAAATCACTTCTTTGTCAAAATCAGTGAATATCTCCTCATGATCAGCTACCTGTATATACTGTGTGTGTGTGCTGAAAGTAAATCCAGTGTTGATACACATCTGCTCCATTTACAGTCTATGTTGCTATTTACGGTGTGCCACCCTTTGTTTACCGTTTCCTTATACACCGGTTTACAGAGCAGAGGCTGTGAATTAACACTAGATTCAGCGCAAACAGTACGGACAGGTAGCGGATTGTGAGGAGATATTCACTGATTTTGACCAAAGGTTATTTGATATTTACATTAGGAGGCACGGCTCAGTTTAATTTCAGTTTGAAATGAAGATTTCTGAGCGAGTGTGTTTGATAAAAAAAAAAAAAAAAAAAAAGTGGAAATATACTTGATGACGGAAATCCTTCTGAGCACCAAGCGCTGTGTGACGTGTGTGATGTGTGTGTGTGTGTGTGTGTGTGTGTGTGTGTGTGTGTGTGTTGGGGGATGGGGAGGAAGGTCTACAGTTAATTATAGAGTTTGGTGGGAGACCAGATGAGAACAGTGGGGCTATAGAGCTCGCACAGGTGCATGGACACACACACACACACACACACACACACACACACACACACACACACGAGCTAATGGCCTCGCAGCATGGCCACTGTCCTCATTTCTGTCAATCAGAGGACATTTATTACCGTCATCACACACACATGTGTTTTTCTATGTAGGTGTGTGTCTGTTTGTGTCTTCAGTTCGGTTGTCAACACTTTTTCACTTTACCTTTCGTACACAATACCAAAGACATTTCACTTTAGGAGAAACATTTTTTAAATATATATCAAACCACTATTGACTCTTTCTGCTGTTCATTGGCCCTACCAAGGAAGCCATGTTGTTAAGCCATCCATAAGGTTGATCCATAGAGTTGGTAACTGCGGTAACACAAACATAAATGCAGGGATTTCCCCCCGTGATACATCAGAAAAGTGAAGGCACTTGAAAGGGAAGGTGTGGAGAGTATTTTGGCAGTTCCCCCATTAAAAAAAACAGCGAACCACACAGTAACTGTCTCTCCAAAACTACTGGATATGACGGAGAGACAGACATTGTTGGAGTTGAAGAGAAGATTGAACAAATATAAATACATACATCCAGGCTCAACAAACAGTCACCCGGTCTAATGAATGGGTTGTTGTTGAGTCCATATGATCTAATTTTTTACAGTGAAAACATACTGAATAACACAAAAATGTTAAGCCGACAAAGGATAATTTTTTTATCTTTGGTTTGACCTGAACCAAGCTGCAGTGTTTTATGATTCTGCAGCATATTATATTTAAAGCCACTCCCGTCAAGAACACTGTTTTTTGCCATGTCTGCATGTTTGGAACAGGCCTGCTGCACCGTCCCAAAAATATTAAAGGCACTATGTTTAAATATAGTCTGATAGCATTCACCCTCAAACATCCCTTACAGCTGGAAGTCAGCACTTTAACTCCAAGCTTTTGTTTCAAATATAATGCCACGACAGTCAGACATTATTATATGTTACTTTGTTACATGCCGAATAATGCAGTAGAACAACATTTCTCTGTCCTCATACAAGCTTCATTGGTCTTCACACACACACGCACACACACACACACACACAGACAGACACACAGACACACGCACACACACAACACACACACACACACACACACACACACACACACACACACACACACACACCAATTTCTCATTTTGAATAGAATGAAGTGCGGCACAAGGGTTGTACTCGGGTACAGGCCTGTTTTTGTCCTCAGTTTGCACACACAAACACACACACACACACACACACACACACACACACACACACACACACACACACACACACACACACACACACACACACACAGGGTCTAACTGTATTAATAGGAGTCTGTTTTGTGTCAAGCAGGTCTTAATAGGATCAGTGTGAGAGACATGGAGCTGTCTGTCAGTCTAAGTTCATTAACTGATGATAGATGACCTGCGCCTGTGTGTGTGTGTGTGTGTGTGTGTGTGTATGTGTGTGTGTGTGTATGTCCGTGTGTCAGAGAGAGGTATGTATGTGTGCTTTTAAGTGTGTGTTTTCCTACTTGTGTGTAAATTCTCTCTCTTCTCTCTGGTGTAATTTATAGCCCTCAATCGGAGGCCTTATCAGGTGCAGGACATATGGATGCCTCCTTCTCTCCTCCACCTCCATGTCTTTCAACTCCGGCACAGCCAACTCCTCTCCCACTTCTTCCCTCTCTTCCAATATCTCTCCCCCACTCTAACTTTTCAATACTGAAGGAGTCTTTCTTTAATTACTGTCCTACTCATCCACCCTCCACTTCTCCTGCATCTGGACCAGCTATAATCTCTCTCTCCTTTTTCCTCCCTTTTCTTCCCCTAACCTGTTACCAAACAGAAAAAAAACACAAGTGGCATAGTTACCAGTTGAATATTATATTAAATATTGATCAGCTGGTTTGACCGGCTGCATATTGTGTGACGGACTCCCGGGCTCTGCCATGGCCCTTTTAGGTTTATACATTACTTATTAATTTACTTACAATACTCCTTTTCCTGTTGTAAATAAGTATCATTCTTTCTTAACTCAC